>NC_043702.1:160188156-160265050 GCF_006229205.1 Suricata suricatta
GGGCACACTCGAAAGAGCAGTTTGGGTTTGGATGACACAGACTTGGATTCAGAATCCAGTTTTGCAACTTCTTGCTTCTGTGACCTTGAGAAAGTCACTTATGTTCTCAGAGCCGCAGCTTCGCCAGTGATGAGAAAATGGAAATTCTGTTTCCCACACAGGCTGGTTATGGGAATCAAATGGAACAACACTTGTAAATGCCTCACACTTAATAGAAACGCTATAAATAAGGGTGGGAGTCATTATTTTATTATTGTTACTTTGATACTTTCCTAATGGAGCTTTAGAGAAAATAAACAATGCGATATTTGAAAATCTTCACTTTTGTGCTGTGGGGCAAGTTGGACCCTAAGAAATATTCCTTGTCCAACTTTTAGCAAAGCTAAGTATTTCATAAACTCTCATTAGAGTTATTATTATTTACATTTGTAAACCTTTTTGTGATGAGTCCCTGGATTTGTTATTGGTAAGTGCTAGTGTGTTCTAATGTCATAAGTGAAATACTTCATCCTCCCGATTATAGAAATTATAAATAAGGCAATATTTTTATAATGCAAAGCTTCCCTTCCTCTTTCTTTTATATAGGAGGTATAATGTATTTAAAATAATTTTTGTTATTTAAGATGCATCTATATTCAATCTCTCTTACCTCATATAAGTTAAATTATTCTCCCAAATGTTGTCAAAAATGCAGCTGCTTCAGAAAAATATCATAGGATTTCTATTTGAATACAGTGACCTGAACACCTGCATTTATCTCCATTTCCTCTTAAAGCCCAACCGAATGACAATAACGGAGTATAGAAGTCCAAGGAAACAGGAAGGGAACGAATACATGCAGAGAAAATACTGTGTGCTCAGTGATATCCATTTAGTATTTTCTCCCTGGGAATACCATATTTGCAAGTCCAGCTCAGTAAGACAAGCCACAGAACTAGAAATGTCCATGTGACTACAGTACAGAAAGTATGTATTTTGCATCCTTTCTGAGATCCATCCATGTGTGATACCCATGCACGAGTCATCATCCCCTCTCTCCCCTTTTCCATTGTGATCTGAGGGCTTTCCACTGTGATCTGAAGTCCCACAGGAGTGAAGAGGACAGACTCCGGAGACATTCCTTGGAAGAAAGCTGTCTGATTCACAGTGGATTGTAATGTGAAAAAAATTTTTTAATTTGATTCTATTGACCCATTCCATACATGGGTCCATTTGTTTTTATTTCAGCATGCTCTAGCGTGTCCTAGCTAAAACATAAACTAGAACTTTGAAGTTAGATATTGTCTTAACAACAAGAACAAAACCCTGGAACCCATGGCATTGCCTTAATAGTGAGATAGCGAGTGGCAAAGAAATACCTACCAGGGTTTGGAAAGTTGGGGAGCTGGGTTATGCTGTGGCTACATATTTGATACAATTACGACCTGGGGTAACTGTCAGAGTAAGCCAGGGCTCCTGCACTCACAGCCCTTGGGGGAGAGGTCACATTCTAGAACATCTGCAGTAGGCGTGTGCTGTTCCAGCCGTACATGGTAAAGTGTTACAAAAGGACATAAGCTTAGAAGAGATTCGGTGAAATTAAAGGAATAGAGAGTCCACTGGAAGGTATAAGGTAGGAACGGAAGTGGGAAAGTCAAATAAAAGTCTGCTTGCACTGTGCAAATCCCAATCCCCTTTCCTACAGATTCCCTATGTGCTGTCAGCCAGCCATATATCTCATCATGATCTAGGATGGATGATTAAGGACAGTTAATTATGTGTTCTTGCTAAGGTTCTTGTTAATGTGACTCCCTGACAAAGAGCCATCCATCCCACCACCTGATTCCCCTTCTGTGCGCTCTCCACTAAGGTATGCCTGTGCACAGTGAGCTTTCCAGTTAGCCTCCAATGGAAAGAATATATTTTAAAACATAGGAAAAAAACATTAAGAGAGAGCAGTAACAAAGGAAGGGAAAGAAGAAAACTAAGATAGAACCAAACCAAACAAACAAAAGAGAAAATTCAAGGAATAAGGCAAACAATAAAAAAGCAACAATGGAATTAGTATTTCCAGGATGATAAAAAAGATACTCCATGAATGGGATAAGAGTAGGATGCCATGAATAAATAACAGTCAGCAAACAAGAAAGAACCCTTAAAAACTATTAAGAAAAGATGATATCTAAAAAAACAATCAATCAATCAATAGAAAGATTGTAAGATGAATTTAAGGCAATATCTGACCATGTTGAAATAGATGAAGAGTTAACTAATCAGTAAACAAGAAAAGATGGAAAGATGGCAAGATTGGCTTATGAAGTCTAACACCAAACTAGTCTGTAAAAACAGATATAAAAAGGGAGAGATTATCAAAGAAATAATAAAATAACATTCCTCAGAACTGGTGATCATGAGACCTCACACTGAAAAAGTCCACAAAAAGTCCATCACCGTGAATAATGATGATGATGGTAATCATATCCATGTAGAGACACATTGTCATGGAATACTAGAACAACAGAATTAAGAGAATGTCCTAAAAACTCTCATAGGAAAAACAACCTGGGTACCAAGGAAGGAACAGGAAACAGAATAGCAATGAAAGGTTAGAAATGCAGAAATTACTTCAAAATCTGAGTAGAAATAATTTTTAAACTTGAATTGTATACCTAGCCAAGTTACCAATCCAGGAGGGAGGGTAGAAAAATGATAATTTCAGACATCAAGCTCTGAAAAATTTACCTTTCATGCACCTATACCCAGAGTGATATTTCTCCAAAAGAAGGCAAACAGACAAGAAAGCAGGATCCTTAGGTTGAGAACACTGGGACACCAACATAGGAGAGAAGTAAAAGAAACCCTCAAACCAACACTTAGGGAAGACTTGCTGGGAAGAAATCCATGTGGTCTGCTCCTGAATGGAGCAGGGGATAGAAGTCTCCAGAAAATGGGTGTTCGGGAAACAAAGAACAATCTATAGACAGAACTTGACCTGTAACACACTCCTTGACTCAGCATTCAGAAATACTGTCCTATGCAAAACCTGAGAGACTATTGAATACTGAAAATGAACTGAGGGTTGAAGGGGCAGGAGGAGGGGGAAAAGAGGTGGTGGTGATGGAGGAGGGCACCTGTGGGGAAGAGCACTGGGTGTTGTATGGAAACCAATTTGACAATAAACTATTAAAAAAAAAGAAATACTGTCCTAAAAATAATAATGTAAATATGAATTGTCAATATGGCTGTTCATTGGCCTTCATAAAGCCAACTTAAGTTAATTTAAAAGATCATGTATATGATCACTGTCCTTGAACACTGTCCTTGAGCAATGGAAGCTGTATCTTCCTGAAGCCAGAATGAGATGCCTGGGAAACAAATAGAAGTAGCTAATAATGAAACAAAGAGTTGTGAGCAATAGTGTCATTTCTGAAACTAACGGGTATTCTAATTTCACTTTTCCAATATGAAGGCCCTTCTTAGGAGTGTTTTCTACCTAGATTCTTCTTAACTAGTCATTTTAAAGACATGTTCCGGCAATGTCACCAGTTTTTTTTAAGACTGTGTATTTCAGAAAAATTTCCCAGTTGAAATTTCTGAAAACATTGACTTGGAATAAATGCACACTTTGAGAGCATAGTGTTGGATAGATTTCTTTCATAGACTCGGCTATTTAAAGTTGCTTACAGGTCAGACCAAAATATAAAACAACTTTGTAGATGAAACTATTTTTGATGAATATTTCGTATGATTATCCACTTCATAAAGTACTTCTTCTCTTTACTAACTTTATGAATTATCTTAATTGTTGCAAAGTGCTTGATGGAACCCTAACAACTTCAAAGGATACTTTACATTTTAACATCTATGGTCTCCACACAATGATGGTGTAGTTGTGTCAGTTGGCATGAACAACCCAAATGCCCATTTGCAGGCATCTCCTAGTGGAAAATGACTGCAGAACTTAGTAGGATGTTTGGTTTTTAATGTCCCATAATCCTTTCCTGAAAATGTTAGGTTTCTGGAGTCCTGAGTCAAATTTAATTAAAACTTTTTTTAATGTTTTACTTATTTTTGAGAGAGAGAGAGAGAGAGAGACAAAGAGAGAGACAGTGTGAGCCAGGGAGGGTCAGAGAGAGAGCAAGACACAGCACTGGAAGGCAGGTTCCAGGCTCTGAGCTAGCAGTCAGCACAGAGCCTGACGCGAGGCTAGAACCCACGAACTTCGAGATAATGACCCGAGCCTAAGTTGGACACCTAACTGACTGAGACACCCAGGTTCCCCTCAAATTTAATTTTAGCAAAACATGACATGTCTGTCCATGAAGCATGTCAACATACAAGCAAATGATACATTCACAGGTCTATTCATTTTTAGGCTGGCCGGCATTTGCTAATCTTCCATAAGCAAAGTGAATTTGCTGGATCTAAGGTCTCTATCAGAGGAAAGTGTTGGATTTTGGTTGCAAGCCCAGAGGGAAGAAGCCAGGATTTCTCTCCCTTTCCATCCCCAGCACCCGTGGACGTAAAATGGCCCCACAGAGGTCCCAGATGACATATGTCGGCTCTTTCGGCACACAGACTTTCAGTCCTGCACTAATCTGAAGTGCTGGGTGAAGCCTCCCAAGAACAGCTAATCATTATTAATTCCTTTAGAATTCATTGCAATAACATCAATCACAGCGAACTCATTTGGTATTAATATGGATGTAATGTGAAAATGAATAATGCACACAGGAGTTTTTATATTCCTATTTTAGAAAAATAGTTATGAACAATGTATTTCTCTTTCCATTGTCAAATCAGCACCTCCGAGAGGTTTTCTATCAATTACCTTCATCATCATTCCAGTTGAAATCTTGTCAGAGCAAACATATTTCAAAGGATTATATCCAACTCCATTACAGCATTTCTGGCTCTTTGGAATAAGTTCAGTCTCACAGCATTTTACTGGCACCGGGTCATTCTTTTTAACATGTGCTTTAGACTCTCCCCTGGAACCTGAGCAGCATATGGTATCTGCCATATTCACATAATCCTGCCCACAACAGAACCTCCCTGCAACAATAAAACGTTATATATGAATATGAAATATAAAAAAAAGGAAGAACACTGAGACTGCTATAAAGTTTGGTATAAAAGTGTCAGACTCAGGCAGGGGCTGCAATGACACAATACCAGGTGGCATTTCCCCGCCAAGGCGATTTAAATGTGCAGCGAGGGGTCCTTCTTACCAAGAGCACTAGACACTAATTAGGTAAAGAACACACAAGAGCAAGTGTTCCAGAATCATTCAGCGGGGCCAAACTTCTCTCAAGCCCCATAAAAAAAAAGTGCCCTGATTTCCGTCATGAGAATTACCTGCTCATTCTGTGATGGTAGCATCGTGTTGCAGGAAAAGGGCTAAACTACAGGGAGTCAGAGGAAAGCTCTAGAAATTCACAGGGGAGAAAAGGTCAGCCAAGTACTCTGGGATAAGAGGCTAGACAGAGTGAAGAGGCAGCAGCATCCCAGTGCCTGAGACGTGGTAGGAGGAGTCTTGGAAGCTTTGGTCTGGCTTTGTCTCGGGGACACATAATTTGCTTCTTGTGAATCCAGCAATCCACTCTTTCCTCATAAGGTGGATTTGTTCAAAACAGCGCTTGCTCACTGATCAGGTGAACAATTTGGCCACTAGTTTTTGAGCAGCACTGTGTTCCGGACCCATCACTAGACATGGATAAGAGATTGGGGGCAGAGGCAGAAGTGACAAGGTCCCTTGTCATGAGGGATCATTGGTTGACACTTGTTGATGAAAGACACATGTGCCTTTCACACCAAGGAGCCTCCTTTCTCCCACCAAAATCAGTTTCCCTGCCTGTGTTCACATCATTTAGATCTTGCCATAGAAGAGATACAGCAGAAATTTAGACATAAAATCCTGAGTAAATAAACAATACTCTAGAGTCAGATTAAGCCAGAAATTAAGGTGCCTACACCCGAGGTCACAGCACTATTATATTAGAATTTATATCCAGTTATAAAGCAGTGCAGTGTGATGAATGATTTATTTTAATTAGAATTTTGTTTATTTATTATTAGTCCTGACTGATAACATAGAGAACCTCAACTTCAAAGTGCCCTGGGGTCCTGAATTGTTTAATCTGGTCCTGTACAAACACCCACATTATGAAAGACACTCCTAATAATAGACCAGCGAGTTTTAAGTGCTTTTCATTTTTAAAAAAAATCACTAAAAGTAGACACTGGCTTCGTACCCACCTTAAGAAAGTTGTTTAGCCACGCATGACTCCAAAGAACTTTCTCACTGATCTTTCCATTTTAAAAAGTACCTCCTAAAGTTTTATTTATTTATTTATTATTGTTTTAATTAATTTATTTATTTTTGAGAGAGAGAGAGACAGACAGACAGACAGACAGACAGAGAATCCCAAGCAGACTCTGCACTGTCAGCATGGAGCCCGATGAGGGGCTCGAATGCAGGAATCGTGAGATTATGACCTGAGCCGAAACCAAGAGTCACAGGCTTAACCAACTGAGCCAGCCAGGTGTCCCTCTCCTAATATTTTAAAACTTTTATCAATGTACATCATTGATCACAACTGAGTTTTAACATGCTAGGTCTAAATGTGGTATCTGTTCAAAATGATTGTTTAAATAAAAGTAAAGTGTTTCCTTTGGTGCTTTATAAAGACTTTTTGTTGTTTTAACATTTCCAGGAAACAGTATTTTTCACATAAATACACCCAGCAGAGCTATCATTGTAATCTGAGTCCTGTTTATGACAGGTAAAAATGGCATGTGTAGATACACATGCGAGCACACACAATAAAAAGAAAAGTCTACAGCTCCAAGTTATATAATGTTTGGACATTGTTTTCTGCTGCTTTCTGGTCAGACATTCAAATGCAACCTTGGATTTTTTTTTTACTGTCATTTTTTTCTCTAGCAGTTTTCTTAAAATAATTCATGTTTCTATTTTAAAGAGCAATCGAAATCTGAAAACTGGCCCTTTAGGGAGTAGAACACATTCTCCCCCTCTCCTCCTAAGTTACTTGATGGTTTCACCATGCTTTAAGTATAAAATCAAAATGCAGACATTGACCTAATTCGAAACTCTAATCAGTCATCTGATCGCTCTGAGGGACTTTTGACAGGTCAACTAAAATTTTGATAATGAACTGTTTTTACACTAGAAAAAAAAGAGGTTGCTTTCTTTCACAAAGAGCTTCATCTTTGTTTCACTGAATTAAAATTTTCAGCCAAGATTCCACTCTCATAACAAGAAGTGACTCCCTTTCTAGTTTCTTTGGTAAACCATTGCTTCTTTAATTATTATCAACCTTGTTCCAGTGTGATAAATTGCTAATTACTTAATACCCTAATCAGCGTTCATTCTTTGCACAGATAAACTGTGACAGTGCCATTAATTTAAATAGTAATTTCACTTAATGGCCAGAACGGCACACCAGATTTTTATGCAGCATTTTCTGAAGACTGCATCCATCACTGCAATATTCTGACATAAAGATGTCTGACGTGCACTAACTCACTTAGGGAGAGCAGATGTTGCGGAGCCGAGTTTGGTAGTAATTCCCATAGTGCATCACTTCAGCATGAATGAGCTGCAAATTCAGAGACAGACAATCTTCTGAAACGGCATTGCAATAACTTTTGACCCCTGCCTAATTTATCACATGCAGCACTTGACTTTTGAACTTTGACACATAGAATGCACAATTTTAAATATGCCAAAAGGAAAACAAAATAGGTCGTGTATTATTGATGGATCGATCTATTCTTCCAGAGGCTGTTCGTCACATTTGTACAAAGGTGAAGATTCTCTGTGGACAGATGTTCCTAAAGCGATACAGTACACACAGAGCTATTAGATATTTATTGTTGATATCAAACTGCTTATTTCATCTTCCTGAATGGCATATATATCCAATGGGAAGCTTCCATCTCATTGGATACAATGGAGAAAACAATGAAGGAAAGAGTTGTTTATTCACAACATTATGAATAGTTTCAGTAGGTTATTAACAATTATTTAATGGCCTGGGCTGAAAAGGAAAGCATTTATAAACAGATGGTCCTGATGAATTTCTAAATTGTTAATTCTGTAAAACAGGTGTCTCATTTTTCTAAAACAAAAAAAATGAGGTATGAATCATGCTTTTGAGATCAAACAGTACAGTATTAAAATCAAAGTCTGGAATTTGACAGACTCATGTGCAACTCTGGGACTGATCATGGGGACCGCATTTTGAACCAAGGGGTTATATATTAAGTGTATCAGACTGGAAAAAAAAAAAAAAGTTTTGTTTAGGCATTGTCAGGCCAAACTTACAAAATGGTGGCAGGACATGAAAGAACAGACGTGTGTTCGTCTCCACCAGTAGGTGGCTCTGTGGCAGCCAGCATGAAACAGAAAGGGGAGAGCAAAAATGTCCCCCCAATCACTGAGCTATGTTTTAAAGTCTTTCTACATTATACCTTTTGAAAATTCATTATGTCACATGGAAATCTTCCTGGAAAATATTCTCTAATACAACTCATACACAATGGATTTCTATGCTCGATTTCCCTCTTTGCAAACTTTCTAAATCCTATTTTACAAGACAAATAGCCACGGTCATCTGTTCTGCTGAAGTCTGACTCCAGGACATGGAAACCCAGGATTCTCCTACAAAGCAGTGTCAACCCAGACTCTCCGATCAAAGGCTGCATGGACAACATTTATAGCAGAGATCAGGCAATCCATTCCAAAGGTATGTCATGAGCAGTTTCTCATGGCTGACAGAAAATCCTGTTCTCTTGGAATGATAGGGAGACTTTCATTTTCATCTCTAAATACTAAAAGATATCATTAAGTCCAATCCAAGATTAATGGCATAAATGATAAAACTCTTTAAGCAAACACTAAGTATAAAAAAGAGTAATAAAGAGGTTTAAAATACATCCAAAGACAATGGTTAAGAATACATATCCACCGCAATGACTTTCATCCCGAGACACCTGTATAACACTCCTACACAACTCATCTGCCCAGAGAGAGCAGTAAAAACATAAACGCCACCCCAGCACTTCTGTTCCAACAGCATCTGTTAATTCACTCCATTTATAAAATACATATTGACAAAGACAACTGAACTGGGACCAGGGAGATTTGATTTGGTGGGAGAAAGTCAATTCAATGTGATTTTGTTAAAGGGCTCCTGCAGGCAAATAAAAGAGTTTAAGTAATAAAGTACATAAAGAGGTGTTTTACGAGCCAGCCCAGTCTGACGGCAGGCACACAATGCCAGGCAGAGAGACAGGCCGGGCTTAGGAACAATATTGTGAGATCCAAACCCTCGTGTAGCAGGTATGGTGTTGCTAGGTTGAGGAGAGAAAAGGCCATATGGATATTCTGGAAGGTCACTGAGGTCACAGTCATTAGGGGCGACGGGAGGGAGCGGCAGCAGACAGAGGAAAAAGACATGGGGAACGTGTCTATTTTCACTGAAACCTACAGGAAGGTCAAAAGAATAAAAAGAGAGTCTTATCCTCTTTAAAAGTATCATTCCTCCAGTCCGCCATGATTACCGGACCTGGCAGAATTGCACAATATCATGAGAACTCTAGAGCTAATCTTGATTCTCAGGAGTTGAGTAATACAACAATTTGCTTAAGAAATATTTGACTAGCATGGAAAACCACAGTGAAGTAAATACGGAGAGATCTGAAATTTGGGCTCACAGATGGACTTCAAGGGTGTATGAAATTGCAGGCAAATTACCGTGTGTATTCTATATACCGGTACTTGAAGTGAGGCTTTGTAAAGATTCTTCAGGGAGTGTTTGGTCCCCAAAAGATTAAGAATCATTGTCCTAGTATACAGTTACCTGTACTTCATTTCTTAAAGCAGGTACATTTTACTTTTTGGCAATAGTTTTCTGACTTAGCTTTCCTTCCTTCTCACATTCATTTTGCCCCCAAATCAAATTTATCTCCATAAATCATAGTTCTTATCATTATGCTGACTCTTCCTTGGTTACTAAATAATGTTCAGATCATTTTGCCTACTCAGACGTATCCTTCTCTATTTCCTTACACACAGTGCTAACTTCTCCCTCAAGCTCAAGCTATGCCCTTTAGCTGAAATGTCCTTTTTCCTTCTACACATCTCAAAATCTTGCTTATTGTTTGAGGTTCCACTCCAATGGTTTAGTATTTTCCATCATCTTGACTGCAGTGACCTCTCAGTCTTAAGAATATGCTTGTGTCCATCTCTTTCTTACAGACTGTGTTAACCTTATCAGTACTTTCCTTCCTGATTAGATGATAAGTCCTTAAGGATAAAATGGAATCTTAGCCAATTTTATATTCACAGAGCACAGAGAGAATGCCTTGAGCATAGTCACTACACAATTCATTCTCATCAAATAAAGGAATATGGAAATTGACTTTATTTTTTTAAACTTTTTTGGGTTTTTTAAATTTATTTTTGAGAAACAGAGAGAGAGAGCTTGAGCAGGGGAGGGTCAGAGAGAGAGGGAGGCACAGAATCCAAAGCAGGCTCCAGGCTCTGAGCTAGCTGTCAGCATAGAGCCCGACGCGGGGCTTAAACCCACAAACCATCAGATCATGACCTGAGCTGAAGGCAGATGCTTTACTGAATGAGCCACCCAGGCGCTCTGGAAATTGACTTTGAGAAAAGCAACAAAGGGGCGCCTGGGTGGCTCAGTTGGTTAAGCATCCAACTTCGGCTCAGGTCATGATCTCAAGGTTCATGGGTTTGGCCCCACGTTGGTCTCTATGCTGATAGCTAGCTCAGAGCCTGGAGCCTGCTTTGGATTCTGTGTCTCCCTCTCTCTCTGACCCTCCCCTTCTCACACTGTCTCTCTGTGTCTCTCAAAAATAAATTAAAATCTTAAAAAATAATAAAAAATAAAAATGATAAAGATGTTAAAAGGAGACATTTAGACTATTATTTTAAAACTCTGAACCCATTAGGGTATGGGGGAGTGACACTTTTGTACCCACCCTCTCCCCCCCCCCCCGAACTGGCACCCTTGTTTTGTCTTTTTTTTTTAAGTTTGTTTATTTTTGAGAGAGTGAGAGTTGGGACATGTGTGAGCCTGGAAAGAACAAAGAGAGGGAGAGGGAGAATCCCAAACTGTCAGCAAGGAGACCAATACGGCACTTGATCCCACCAACTGTGAGATCATGACCTGAGCTGAAATCAAGAGTTGGCTACTCAAGAAACTGAGCAACCCAGGTGCCTATTCTTCTCTTCTTCTAACTTTGGCATACATCAAGTGTGCACTCAAAGGGTAGAGTTTATTGTGCCTCTTTTTTTTCCAGTCATCCAGAAAATGTTTGCAACTTGGTAGTTTATGATATTGTCCCTGCTCATTAGACCTGACAAACATTGATATGGTTTGGGCTGGAGAGTGTCCAACACTTGTCCAAATATCGTAATGATGAAAGAGGTTAAGAGCATGGGCTCTATAGCTGTTTGGATGCTGCTAGAAGCCCTTCTTAGCCGCTGTGGCAAGAGACTCTGGAGGACATCTCCCAGACTCCCTCGAACTTAGGTGTTGACAGATAGCTGAGTTCTGGTCAGTGAAATGCTAATTTAAATTTTGCCATTTCTAGACCTGGAATAAAAAACTCACACACCCATTATTCCATGATCTTTTCTTCTTTTGGTTGCAGGAATGGATATAATTGCCAGGTGACCTTAGAAGCTACCTGTGGAACAGCCAGAATACCTAGGTAAGAGTGCTAACCTGCAGACAGGTTTATATCCAAGTGCTAGTATATAAGAAAAAAAATTACCCCTATGGTATTTGAGACTTTGAGAATTTGGGGGTTCATTTATAACAGCAATTAATGCTACCTGAAGTAATACAGCCACTTGGTAGCTGCGTGATTTGGGGGCAGTTTTTGTTTGTGTGTGTGTGTGTGTGTGTGTGTGTGTGCGCGTGTGTGTGTGTTTTGATAGACATGACTGAGGTATATTATTATTTGAAAAAAACCTGATTCTAATTATTTACCATATATATATAGTTGAAAAGACCACAAAACATAATCTTTCTATAGTGTGTGGCATTAGTATTCATTATGCTCTATATTTCTTTTGTATTGGGGACAGTTTTTGACGTTGGTTAGAAGTGCTTCTGTTTCCTCATATCTAAAATGGAGATAATAATAATACCTATTTCATAGGGTTGTTGTGAGGTTTAAGTGTGTTATAAATGTGTTGGTGTATATGAAGCACACAGAACTCAGTTTGGCAATTAGTGAACATAGACTATTGTTTATTTTCTGTTGTTGTTGTACTTTGTCTCCGGATCATTGTGCAAATCTTTTAGCCAATAAGCAGTGTCAAGGAGACATTTGACCAGGCTCGATTCCTTGACTGTAGTTTACTTATCTTTCAAATGCTAACTTCTTAAGCAACAATTCATGGAGAAATTTTCTGAAAGGACTATGTGTCAACATTGAACACTTGTATATCATATGACTTAATACATCATTCATTTTTAAAGATCTTAGAGGGGCGCCTGGGTGGCTCAGTTGGTTAGGCCTCCGACTTCGGCTCAGGTCAGATCTCACGTTCGTGGGTTCTAGCCCCACGTCAGGCTCTGTGCTGACAGCTAGCTCAGAGCTTGGAGCCTGTTTCATATTCTGTGTCTCTCTCTCTCTCTCTGACCCTCACCCTCTCATGCTCTGTCTCTTCTGTATCAAAAATAAATAAAGCATTAAAAAAATTTAAAGATCTTAGAAAGTTAGTTTCTGTTTTGTTTCTTTATTTTACCTGGAAAAGTCACCTTTCTTGTTACCTTATAGTGCAGATCCAGGTATCCTGTGTGATATGTTGGAGGCAATCCTTAAATATCTATGGTCAATGGAAATGTCCTAATTGAAGCCCATTTCTGTTGTATGTAGAACAACAATCCATCATCACTATTTTCTGGACAGTTGATGGAGATCAATAAAATGACATGGTACTATCAAACAGTTTGAGTATATATTAAAGTCTTCCTCCATATTTGTCCCACTGGGTTGGATTTAAAAAGAAATCATAGAGGGGAGCCTGGGTGGCTTGGTCAGCTAAGCATTCGACTCTCAGTTTTGGCTCAGGTCATGATCTAATGGTTTGTGGGTTTCAGCCCTGCATCAGGCTATGTGCTGACAGCACAGGGCCTGCTTAGGATTCTCTCTCCCTCTCTCTCTGCCTCTCTCGCACTCGCCCATGCATGGGCATGCAGTCTCTGTCAAATAAAAAATAAAGATTAAAAAAAAAGGAATGCACAGACTGGATATAGTATAGATCCAGACGGGTGATTTATAACTTTATAGAATAGTAAAAGCTTTGGAAACACACTTGATGGTTGTCCAAAGATAAAATAAAAAAGCTAGAAATCAGGTATTTTTGGCCTCAAAGAAGGAGAAAAATCTTTCCTACATTGGGAGTACTGAAATTCAGTTGCAAATTATTTAATTAAGCGTTTCTCATTTATTTAAGGTCTATGAAAATATTGAAAGTCTAGTATTCTTGTTAAAGTACAAGATTCAGGTACCCCAAGGATTGATACTTTTTAAATTTTTTGATTGATTAGTTTTGCTCTTCAAGTGTTCTTCTTAATAATTATCTTCAGAACTTTTACACAGGAAAGACTCTTAAATTCAGAGACCAAACAGGGTTATTGGAAGGGAGGTGTGTGGGGGATGGGCTAAATGGATGAGGGGCACTAAGGAGGGCACTTGTTGGGATGAGCACTGGGTGTTTATTAAGTGATGAATCACTCAATTCTACTCCTGAAACCATTATTACACTATATGTTAACTAACTTGTATTTAAATAACATTTAAAAAAGAAGAAAATGTGTATACAAATGTCATATTTAACAACACTATAATAATTTCAACAATTATTACTGATATTATGGATAACTTTTTGATTTTTTTAAAAAGAAGATATCATAGAAAAACAAGGGATTCATAGTTCATCTGCATCAAGGTATAACGGTGTCCTGAAACCATGCTCAGAGAAAGGCTGGAGTTCCCAGTCCTCACTAGCTGTATATGCAGATCTACCCGGAAGCTGATGAGTTTGAACTTTAGGGCCCTTTGCTTACACGAGCCTCTTCGAGGAAACGCATCGTTAATATATTTTATAAAATTAGCAAATGTATAGTCTTTATAATTTTTCATGGCCTCTGTCTCTTGCTCCTTTAACTTGCTTTCTATCTTATGTATCCCTGTATTGATTAAAATAGGAGAGTGACCAAGTGCTTTTTTGAAATCTAAGTAAAAGGGAAGGGTTGAGTTGGGGAAATATTTAATTTGGGTTCAGTAGCTATGTTTATGTTTTTTGTCACTTCTACAAAAAAGTTATTAAGGCTTGAATACACATTTTAACTTTAATTTGGAAAGATAAGAAATGGGAGAAATTTGGATGCATATAAAGGGAAGGTTTAAAGAAAAAGATCAGACAGAAAAATTAATGGAATATGAAACAAAAGCTGTAAAACTGAACAATAGAATCAACTGAAATATTCTGACATCAAGAAGTAAATTATAACAAAATAAATTTTAGATTATAATAAAGGTAGTAAACTATTAAAAGAAAATGATGGATCTCAGATTGAAGTATAAATTATTACAAATTATGAAGAGAGGTAACTCATAATTACATTGAAAAAATTTATATTTTTTGCTGATGTGTAGATAAAATAGCTCAAATTCATTCATATAATAAGGAGAGCCATGAAAAACTGGTATGATGATGTCATTTCAACAAATAGTTAAGATAAGTCACTGCAAATGACTTTAAAATAAAAAAATATGGGGACCTTGGGTGTCTTGGTCAATTAAGCATCCAACTCCTGATTTCAGCTTAGGTCATGATCTCACAGATTCATGAGATCAAGCCCCATGTTGGGTCACTGTCAGTGGAGTGTGCTTGGTATTCTCTCTCTTCCTCTCTCTCTGCCCCACCCCTGCTCACACGTTCTCTCTCTTCTCTCAACATAAATAAATAAACTTAAAAAAATAAAAAATAAATGAAATAAAATAAGAAAACTTAAAATGCCCTTAAATCTTAGAAAGATCCTTGGTAAATGTTTCTCTAAATTTGACAATAATCTAAGCATTTGCATAATATTATAATAAACTTTGAAGCGTAAAAGTACTTTTCTAACTTTAAGTAATTAAAAAGTGTTTTGATTAATCACATGACAGGCAGGAAGGAATAAATAACCTTTCTATTCTTCCCATTAATAAATATCACAAAGTCATTGTCCCATGAAGAGGTGATCAAAGGTATAAGTTAAACATGTCAAGGGAAAAAAAGAGGGATGTGAGAAGTTATATAATCCAAACATGCAATTTTTATGTTAGCGGAATTTGCAAATTTTCTTTTTTAAATTTGTAGTTTTTATAATTTATTTTCCTCTTCTAAATGAATATTATCTTTGTATTTTATCTTGTGTTCATCATTTTATTTTCTTTCCTTAAAGAGCACCCCCCAAATTGTATAACTTTCAGGCACCCAAAAATCCATTATGGATTCTTGAACAAGTGTCTAATTTCTGTGCCTCAGTTTCCTCATTTTCAAAATGTGGACAATAATAGAACCTATCTAGTAAGATTGTTATAAAGATTAATTGAGTTAGTAATGCATGAAACACTGCGCATAGTACCTGGTTGATAGTAAGCACTCAGTCAATGATAATGATTGTTAGTAAAATTAGTGTTAATTTCATAGCTACCAAATAATAATGGAGGAAAAGAACTGACATAATATAATCAATAATAATTTTATTACCATTAACATTTGTTAGGAAATATTCTCTTAATCAGAACCAATGCATGCATTCATCTGTGCTTTTATTTTTGTTTTTGTTTATGCTGGAATGACACTTCTCAAGAGGAAAGAGTTTTAATCCATTCTCATGAAATGCATCCATGAACATAAAAAAAGGTGAGATTACATTTTTATTTGTTATACAATGTATACTTAAATGTTGCATTAGATATAATTCACATGAGCTTTCATTATTATTTGCTTTATATCTAGGGCAATTTCTCGACCTGTGTTTCTCAGAATCTCTACTGATTGAAAAGTAGACAAGGACTCCTTACCTGGAAGGCGACGGTACACCATGCCGTCTTCTTCTCCACCACAGCATTCTAAATCTTTGCTCACAATCTGTCCGCCACAGCACTGCTGGCCATGGCCATCATGAAGCTTCCCAGCACAGCAAATCTGATTTCCTGAGGTGGAGTAAGGCATTCGGCCACAGCAGGAGTCACCGATGCCAGTGGAAACCCGATTGTGCTGTTCATCTGGACAACATACTTCACCTGTCAATTTAGGACAATAACAATCATTGCACGAGTTAAAAGAAATATGCTTTGACTCACAATGAAATTTTATCACAATCATCTCACAGATGCCAACTGGTTGACAGAATTACTAGAAAGAACGTTGTCATTGTGGAGTTGCAAAATTTCAAAACAACTTTAAAATTTTTCAATTAAAGATATGTAAACATGGGTCTGCTCACATACACACATGGTAACTTACAAGCAATGCTATATTACCTATTCCCTCTCTCACCCCTGGTAAATGAGCCCAGTAGGTCTGCAACATGATTAAGTGATATTACAAAAAAGTTTGCCTACAAATACTTTTCTATCTATTTAGTGTATTTTTTTTTTTTTGGAAAGTGGAGTGGATTCAGAAATTAACATAAAACTGGTATTGCCTAGATTATAATTTCTTTAACCAAATTTTATTTGTTTAAGCAATAAAACTACTTCTGATGTGAAGCTCAGTTAAATGAGAGGAGGTAGAAATACTATATCAAGTCAGGACATTAATACTTTGCTGGGCTAGGACAGACACCGTATTTCACTAATGTAGTTGTACCCACATTCCCCCTTTACATGATATTCTGGAGAACTTAAAACAGGAATAAACAATCTTTTGCCTGGTGCCTTGGGATCAAAGAGTTTACATTTTTAAATATAAATAGGCAACATTTTTTTTTCTATGAAGATGCTTCTAAAAGACAGGAAAACTCTAAAAGAAAAAAATTAAATTTATTCTTTTAAGGATACCTTAGAAAGAACTAACAACTTGGTGGATCTAAAATTCAAACTGTTCTTCTCTATCTCATGACCCAACTCTCAGTTGACTTCCTTTTTGAACCCATGAACCTTCTTCACTCTCTCCTTCCTCTTGCCTTATTCCTCTTCTTTTTCCTGTGCCTTCAACAGGGCCTCTTCCTTCTTTTCCACTTCCCTTTTTAAACATATCTTTTTCCCTGGACATTTTACCATATGTAGTGTGTGAATATGTAGACCAGCCTGGCAGGTCTTATAGCTCTAAACCATGGTCCAGATAAGATTTAAATAATCTAGTTAATGACTTAAAGACAACCCATCTTAGGGAAGGCTCAAGTTCACTGAAGAATTTAGGATTGCTTTAGGAATTCGCAGTCCTGGGCTCCCTTATGAATTAGTTTATCTATGTATGAAGTCAAGATATGTCAAAAGGTGGTTAGTAAAAGCAAGGTGAATTGCTTGCCAAAATGATATTAAAAATATGAGACAATATTGAACTATGGATAGAAATACAAAGAATACAAAAAATAGATACTCTAGCAGGTATCCCTGAAGTCTTTCTTTTCCATATTCATTGATCAAAAATCCATCCTACCAGTGGAAATGGACAAATTACTAGAAACACATAACTTAAAAGATGGAATTATGAAGAAATAGACATTCTGAATAGACCTATAACTATTAAGATTAAATGAAGATTGAAACCTCCCAACAAAGAAAAATTATGGATCAGACGGCTTCACTGGTAAAATATACCAAACATTTAAAGAATTAGTACTAGTTCTTCTCAAGGCATCTGGGTGACTCAGTCGGTTACGTGTCTGACTCTCGATTTCTGCTCAGGTCATGATTCATGGTTTGTGGGATCAAGCCCTGCATGGTGACAATACAAAGCCTTCTTGGGATTCTCTCTTTCCCACACTTTCTGTCCCTCTCCTCACATGTGCTCTCTCTCTCTCAAATAAATTAACAAACATTTAAAAATGCGAATATTTCTCAAACTTTTCTAAAAAACTGGAGAGGAATACTTTTTAACAAAATTTATGTGACCAGGTGTACCCTGATACCAAAACCAGACAGATGCTTCAAGGAAAAACAAAACAAAACTAAAGACCAATATTCCTTATAAAAATTGATATAAAAACTCTCAACAAAATGCTAGTAAACTAAATTCAAGAATACATTTAAGTGATTATACCACATGTCCAATGGGATTTATTCCTGAAAAGCATGAAAAGATGATTCAACATATGAAAGTCAATCAATGTGACACACCATATTAACAGAATGGAGAAAGAAAAGCACCTGATCATTTCAAATGATGTAGAAAAAGCATTTGGCAAAATTCGACATCATTCTATTATAAAAGCATTCAACCAGCTAGGAATAGACGGTAACTACCTCAACATAAGAAAGAGCATGTATGAAAACTCTAAAACTAATGTTAAAATCAATAGTGAAAGCTTTTCTTCTAAGATCAGAAAGAAGATGAGGCTGCCAGCTTTTTTCCACTTCTATTCAGCATGATATTGAAATATATAGCCAGAGCCATTAGTTAAGAAAAAGAAATAAAGGACATCACAATTAAAAAGGAGGAAGCAAAATTATCTCTACTTACAGGCAATATAATTTCATATGTAGAAAACCCTAAAGATTCCACCAAAAATCTGTTAAAACTAATTAGAGAATTAGGCAAAGTTGCAGAATATAAAACCAATATGTAAAAATTAGTTATGTTTCTATACACTAAGAATGAACAATCTGAAAAGGAAAAATTTAAAAAAAAAGCAATTCCACTTACAATAGTATAAAAAACACTTAATAATAAGCTTAATCAAGGAGGGAAGACTTGCATACTGGAAACTACAAAACATTGATGAAAAAATTTAAAGAAAACATAAATAAATAGGACATCCCATCTTCATGGATCAGAAGACAATATTGTTAAGACATCAGTACTTCCCAAAATGATCTATAGAATCAATGCAATCTTTATCTAAATCCAAGAAATATTTTTTGCAGAAGTAGAAAATCTATCCTCAAATTGCAATGGAATCCCAAGGGATCCCAAATATCCAAAACAATCATGAAAAAGAACAGAGTTGGAAGGTCTCATATTTCCTGATTTCAAAAGTTACTACAAAGATACAATCAATATTATGAAGATATAGTTAGTAATCAAAACAGTGTGGTCATGGTATAAAGATAGACATATAGACCGGAGTAGAATAGAGAGCCCAGAGATAAAACTACAAAAATGACCAAATAATTTTCAACAAGGTTGCCAAGACCATTTAATGTGGAAAGGACTATCTTTCCAAGAAATAGTGCTGGGAAAAGTAAATATTCACATACAAAAGAAATAAAGTTGAACCTTCACCTTATACATACATATACCATATGCAAACATCAACTCAGTGTGGATCAAAGGCTTAAATATAAAAGCTTAAACTATAAAATCCTTAGAAGACACATAGGGGGAAACTTCATGACATTGTATTTGCAATAGCTTTTGGATATGAAGTACAAGAGAACAAAAAAAAAGTAGCAGTATCAAGTTTCCAAATGATCCAGAAATTCCACTTGTGGGTATAAAGCTAAAAAGAAAAAGAAAAAAAAAAAAAGGAAAGCAGGGACTCAAACAGATATTTGTACACCAATGTTCATAGTAGTATGATTCACAATAGCCATAAAATGGAAAAAACCCAAATATTCATCAACAAGTGAATAGATAAACAAAATGTGGTAGATACATACTATGGAATATTATTCAGTTTGGAAAGCAACGCCAATTCTGACATATGCTACAACATAGATGAACTTCGGAAATATTATAGTAACTGATAGAAACCAATCACAAAATGGCAAATATTATATGATTTTACCTATATGAGATACCTAGAGTAGTCAAAGTCATAAAGATGGAAAATAGAATGATTGTTGTCAGACACTGGGGCTAAAGAACAATGGGTAGTGAATGTTCAGTGGGTACAGAGTTTCAGTTTGGGAAGGTAAAAATGGTCTAGAGACAGTAGTGGTCCTGATTGTGCAACCATGCAAATGAATTCAGTCCTACTGAACTGGGTGCCTAAAAATTGTTAAAATGATCAATTTTCTTATGTCTACTTTTGCACAATAAAAAGTGCAGTTCCATACACAGGGGAAACACAGGTTCATGCCTGGTTTCAACAAATGAGTTAGCTACCACCAGGAATACCCTGGCTTCAATTGAAGTCAAGACTTCATAATTTCTGAGGAAACAGAAGATAGGATAGTAGACTGTGCCTTCTCTTAATCCTAAGAACTTGCAGAGCACTTGGAAGATACTTTAGCTCAGGAAGAAAAAAAAAAAGGAAAAAAAAAGTTCAGATTAATAGCTTTTCAGACCCAGCAATTAGATAAAGCCTAAAACAAGGAGAAATCTATCTGTATTCGACACAAAGTCAACTGTCATTATTATAAGGAAAAGGGCCATTGGAAGAACATTTGCTCTACTTTAGCTAGAAAGATAGAATCCAAAAGTAAGAAGACAGACATTGATAAAACAAGTGCTGTCTGTGAAAGGGGCTGCTCTGATCAATTCAGAACTGCCTTTAACACAAGAAAGAGAACTTTTCACGCAGTTATAGAAATAGACGTTTTCCTATGTAACTGACATTGGGGCTACCTTATCTTCCATGCATTCTACCATGTTTCTTTTTTATTATACATTTTTAAAATATTTACTTATTTTTGAGAGAGAGAGAGAGCACGAGCGAGCAAGCGAGCAGGGGAGGAGCAGAGACAGAGGGAGATGCAGAATCTGAAGCAGGCACCAGGCTCTAAGCTGTCAGCACAGAGCCCAATGTAGGGTTTGAACCCAAAGACCACGAGATCATGACCTGAGCCGAAGTCACACACTTAACTGACTGAGCCACCCAGACTCCCCATCTACTATGTTTCTATCGTTCCTGCCTAGGAATAAGAGGTAAGAATTTCAAATACCTTTCAGACTCTGTCTTTGTCTTTGTCTTCTTTGTAATCAACACACTTTTCTGTTACTTAGTAATTCTACTCTGGTGCATCTAATGGAAAGAGATCCACTTTGTAAATGGGATGACAGTATTAAATGTGGAACGAGAAACCTCTTTCTGGAACTCCCAGAAGAAACCCCAGCCTATAATTTGATGATGGCACAGACTGATTATCTAATACCTGATGCCTTCATGATCTATGTTTCAGACCCTGAATCTGTCTTCAAGAGTCTCTGGGGCAAGGAGAATTTAGATATGGGATTCATAGAGGAGGCTAAACCCTTAAAGATCTTTATAAATCTGGCTAAGTCTTTCTTAAAACTGGCTAAAAATCTACTAAAAATTGCTATTGAAGAAAATCAGGTCCCTTGTATCCACATACCTTCAGAAAAGCCTGGTTATTCCCTACAGTAACTCTTATAATATCCTATTTGTTCCATCAAAAAGATAAATGACTTTATACCATTTTGTCTAAGGTTTAAGGGTCATTCACAAGATTGTGCCTCCTCACTTCCTGTGGTTCCCAACCTCATACCATCCTCTCTTAAATCTCTGAGACAGCTGCTTATTTAGAGTAATAGAACTATTCTCAGCAGTTTTCCATTTACCCTTGCACTCAGACTCACAGTACCTTTTTAAATTCACTCAGGATAGCTATGTCTCATTTTTTAGAAATGCCACTTTAATTCTCACAATTATTTAACCCTAGCCTTAGTGTGGTAAGCAGAATATGACCTCCCAAAGATGCCCATGTACTAATCTCTGGAATCTGTGACTGTGTTATGTTATATGGCAAAGGGGATTAAAATAGTAGATGGATTTAAGTTGGTAATGCTGTTAGGAAGGTTTGAATGGCCACAGTGAGCCTGGAAGATGGAAAGAGGCCACTAGGCAAGGAATGTGGGCAGCCTCCGGAAGGTGAAAAAGGTAAGGGGAAGGATTCTCTCCTTTAGAAGGGAAGGAAGCCTGGTTGACACATTGATTTTAGCCCAGTAAAACCCATTTGGAACTTCTGACCTTGAGAAATGTCAGAAATATAAAACTGTATTGGTTTAAGCCACTAAGTGTCTGGTAATTTGTTATAGTAGCCCTGGGAAACTAACTTACTGAAGACACTGGATTTCCTCTTTAAAACTCCACTCTTAGACAATGATTGGCTGATCTTCTGTTATGTTCCTCAGAAAGCTTGACAAGTCAATTCTCTGTATGTTGACAGTAGTAGCACACAAAGGGCTCAGGTTCCAACCATCAGTTTTTTCAGAACAAAGCATATTTTCTAGGGTCCAGAGTTTAGACTGTAGTGTCATGAGAAATGGAAAGTTTTTTTCTCTTTAAAGGGTGGAAGCTATTTGTGATTTCCCCAGTCAATTGCTAAAAGTCAGCTTAGATAAAGGATTTCTTGGTTTCTTAGAATCAACAAGAATCAATGAGGACCTGTGGTCTCATAGGATCTCAATGTCCATTAGACATTTGATTCCTAGCTTTTATGAACTGGCTACCCTGTAATAGGATGTGATGAAGGTGGACACACTCGAGTCTTTGTTCTAGAATAATTCCTAAGAGACTATCTTCTGTCACCTGTAGGATTCCTGTTCACTCCATTTAGTCTTATGCTCCCCAGTTGCTACAAACCTTTCCTTCTCTTTGCACATGAAAGCTTTGGGGGTTCCAATTCAGGAGCTCAGTGCATATCAGAGACATTGGACTCCCAGTAATATTAGTTAGTTTAAGTAACTTAGTGAAGGTCAAATAACTAAAACATAAAACAAATGAGATGGCAATTTGACTCCAAAGCCCATCATTCTTATCTACTTAGCATCAAACCAGCAAAACTTTATACAGAATTTTGTTCCATCATTAAACTATGATCATATATAATATTCCCTGAAATAAAGAGTCTAGTCTCTGACTAGGATATTTTTATTTTCTTTCTTTTAATAGAAATTTTCAATGTAATTTTAATAGAGGTAAATATTTTTATTTCTGTTCTACCAATATACCAGAATAATATGTCAAATTACATGTATGAAGTCATCACATTATTATATAATGCAGTATCTCTAATGGCTCAATCTAATTAAACAAATTATCTTAATGTCTATTTATTTTTGAAGGAGAGAGGGAGACAGAGCATGAGCTGGGGATGGGCAGAGAGAGAGGGAGACACAGAATCCAAAGCAGGCTCCAGACTCTGTGCTGACAGAGCCTGATGCAGGGCTTGAACCCACAAACTGTGAGATCATGATCTGATACGAAGTCCAATACTTAACTGACTGAGCCACCTCGACACCCCTCAATCTAATTTTTAATCATGCAAATTTCAACCTTGACTAATTGGGTGACTTGGTCTTGTTTCTATGTCCTACTTTTCCTATTTATAAAATGGAAATAGAATTCTAAGGCATACTACTTAAACTTTTTTTAATTTAAAAAATCATACATTTAAAATTGACCTTTGTTGGGGACACATAGCTCTATGAATTTTAACACAGAAACACAATTAGGATACAAATAAACTTCAACTCCCCCCAAAACTCCACACTATTCTTTCACAGTCACACTCTTTTTCCACCCATCATCCTTGGCAACCACTGATTTGCTCTCCTTCATTAGAAATTGTTCCTTTGGGTGGGTCATATGAATGGACTCATACAGAAAGTAGCTTTTTGAGATTGACTTCTTTCACTCATCATTGTATCTTTTAGGTATTTATTACTAGTTTGCTCCTTTTGATTGCTGGGTGGTCTTCATGTGGATATACCACCATTTGTCCATTACCCACTGAGGGACATCTGAGCTGTTTCTGGCAATTATGAGTAGAGCTGCTATAAACATTTGTGAGCAGGTCTTTATGTAAACATAAGTTTTCATTTCTCTGGAAGAGTGGGCCAAGGTATAATCCGTTTAATCAGGCATAATTCAAAATATGAATTCCTAGAATGCAAGGGGCACTTGGTTTAGTTGACAGTCTTTGAAAGGATCCTGTAACATGGTATTT
Source organism: Suricata suricatta (assembly GCF_006229205.1). Taxonomy (NCBI): domain Eukaryota; kingdom Metazoa; phylum Chordata; class Mammalia; order Carnivora; family Herpestidae; genus Suricata; species Suricata suricatta. Next base: position 160,212,274 of record NC_043702.1, read on the forward strand.
ATAAGCAGAAGAAAATTCTAAATTTTTCATGATGAATCTACTCGAGGCTAATGAAGGAGGAATTAGCTTACTGTGAACAGTGAAGTACTAGCCTTGTTACATTCCTCTCAGTAAGAGGACTTTCAAACTTGGTCTCAAATGTGGTTGCCTTATTTCTTCATCTCTTTAGCAGAGAGTAGTCTCTTCTTGACAAACTTCTTTTTTTAACATAATGGGCCACATGAACTAGGGGTAGCACCAGTTAATTAAATGTCACATAGGACAATCCTGGGCTTAGAAGAAAAATAGTGTCCACATCTATCATATCTATCTCTCTGTCTATCAATATTGGGGGACACTAACATTTTTTAAAGCCAGTTTCAGGATAACAAATATTAAGTGGTTTAGATATTTTAGCCACATTTCCTCAAATCCCTCCGAATCTTACTCCGTTACCGACAGAAGAAAAGATTTTATAAAAAGAGATGTGGATTATATCAATGAGAAACAAAACTGAGTCTTTCCCCTCAGAAAAGGTCTATTAGACATAAGATACAAGGATCAGTCACCTTCTCATTAACCTCTCAAAATGAATCTATTTCACGACAGGCTGGAAAATGTTTTCTCTCTAAAAGCTACCATGCAGTCTTAACAGTTAATTGTTATTCTTATCAAAGAATGACCCACATTAACATTTAGCTTGAGGTCATTAGCATATTCATTAAAAAAAGAGGAGTGGAATAAGCATTCTTTCCTCTGCCACGCTTTGTTGTGGGTGCTGTGAAGGAAAGTTGTGAGAAAAAATGAAGTAAATATTATTAACCAATATTTCAGACTTATCTATAAATATCAAAATGTCTATACCCATCTTAGCCTTGAACTGACAGAGTACTGATTGAATTTTAATTGCATTTAGATACAAGACGGCTTGGGGTCACTATGCTTTCTTTCTTGATGTAAACAGTGTTAAAGTAGTTAACAAAGACCATTGGCTGAGCATAGAGGTTACAATAAAATCTCTTCATTTGGGTATATTGAGATTAATGATTGTAGCAAAACACTCTCTTTGATTATCCCATGAGATTACATTTTTTTTTCCTTGACATCATAGGCATTCTAAGACTGTTAAAAATGAACTAATTAAAAATGAACCATGCTCAACAGTTTGGAAGATATTAAAATGTCTGAGGTTTGAGCGAGCATGTGGCATATCCACATGTCTTATACAGATCATGAAGGTCTTAACAACTCTTGTTTCAAGGGGAGCCTGGGTGGCTCAGTCGGTTGCACGTCCAACTTTGGTTTGGGTTATGATCTCACAGTTTGTGGGTTTGAGCCCTGATTTGGGCTCTGTGCTGACAGCTTGGAGCCTGAAGCCTGCTTCAGGGTCTGTGTCACCTTCTCTCTCTGTCCCTCACCTGCTTATCTCTGTGTCTCTCTCAAAATTAAACATAAAAAAATTTAAATCTCTTGTTTCAAAAGTTACTTATTAAAAAGTTTTGTAAAAGTCCAATGAATGACTTTGGGCTTCCATGGCTTTGTTCATTTTTAGGAAAAAAAGTTAAATTTTATTTTATTTTTTTTAAAGTACATCGTTTTATTAGTTTGAAATCTGACACATTGTTAGGACTAAGAGAGGGGACAGGCAAATTTCCTAAGAGTTAATAGCTGTGATGGCTGCAACCAATTATTTTTCATCAATTCAAAGGGATAGAATTTCTCAGAGTTTAAACAGTTAATTGCAAATCATAACATCAAAGATTTTAATGTGACTTAGAAATAAAAACATCATTATCTAACTCTCTGCTAGAATTAGAGAAAAGCCTGGTATGATCCGTTGGTCTGAACAACAGGAAGGAAGGAAACAACATCTCACCTATTTAATTATATTTTTAGGGCAACTTTTTGCCTAGGAGGGAAGATAGGAAATGTAGTTGAAAACTCCCCAAGTGTAAACTATTTTGAGAGTGTAAAGCATTTGGCAGAGTTTGATTAGTTGCTAATGCTATGATTTCCAGTATAAAGAAGTCAACCCTTTTCTACAAAATTATTGTTTTCATCACCATTGTGTTTTGTTACTTGGAAGATCTAGTTGATTAAGAGTTATTCAATTATGAAAGTATTTTTGCAAGAGAATAAGATATAACAGTAAGGCTGTAAAGATAGATGTTTCTATTAATATTAAGGAAAAATTAAGAAGAATAGAGATTCTCTACCCTGAATAAGCTTGCATACTATTTAGTTCCCTTTTTCCTTCAGTGTTTTGCAAAAGAGTTACTGGATAAGACAATTTCTCATTTTACTTGCACCAAATAAATGTATTTATGCCAAACACAAGGTACACTGAACAATATCTGAATTAACGAGACATTTGGTATAAATTTCATGTTAAACTAGGTATCTCCAAGTGTTTAGCTTTTCCTGGGCATCTGAATATTTAGTTTTCTTCTCTTTGCCTCATATCCATTTTCTGTGCTTCTGAAGACATAGGATATTAAACTTAGGTGGTAGGAAAAAAAAAATCTGTATTGTCAATGGCTTTTCCAGGATAAATAGTAACTGCCAATGATGATAATAAAGATAGTTAGAAGTCTGGAATAGTCATTTTAAAAACTATGTTAATGCATATTAACATATGTTGGCTATGTATGATAAGTATTTTGCCTCTCTTTTTTTCCTCCCCATATTCATTTGTTTTATTTATTTGATTCCACATATGAGTGAAATGAGATGGTATGTGTCTTTCTCTGACTTATTTCAGTTAGCATAATACTCTCTAGCTTTATCCATGTTGTTGCAAATGGCAAGATCTCATTCCTTTTTATGGCTGAGTAATATTCCGTAGTATATACCACATCTTCTTTATGTATTCATCAGTCAATGGACATTTGGTCTCTTTCCATAATTTGACTATTGTTGATGCTGCTGCTATAAACATCAGTGTGCAGTGGCTCTTAACTAGAGAGAACAAACTGAGGGTTGCTGGAGAGGAGGTGGGTGGGGATGCGTTAAGTAGGTGATGGGTATTTAGGAGGACACTTTTTGTTTTGAGCACTGGGTACTGTATGTAATGAATGTTAACTAACTGGTATTTAACTAAAAACTTGGAAATAAAAGTAATAAAGTAAATAACAGACTTTCAGCCTCTCCCCTCCCCCCTGCCCAAAAAGAGTAGGTAGAGTAGAGCATGGATTTTGGAAAGACACACTGAAGTGTGTCCTACAGCTCTTCGGTGAAGAAGGGCTTCATGCAGTAGAACATTTAGAAATTCACAGAATTTATGGTGAAAATATTCAGCCATGTGATTGAAATAAAGTCACAAAATAAAGGGAGTTATCCAGGTCTGGATATATTTCTTCATGTAGAAGATACCCTAAGTCCCTTGTATTCCCCCTCTTTTTTGTACTTAGGCTTGCTTAGATTTCAACAACACTGAAAGAAGAAATTATATTTAAAGCAGGCAATTGGCTATGTGTTAGTCATTGAATTTTTGTTGAGTAGGTGCTTGAAGTAGTTGGCTGGCATGAGTCATGTGTTGGCTTTTTCAGGTTCCCAGATTACTGATGTAGGGGCTGAGGGCAGCCGCCCCAAAATGAGCAACTCTGGCATGAAGATCATTTTGAGTTGAAGGCAATTGAGACTGTATGGGCTGAAGAGAAACTTTTGTCCCTCCCTTAACTACATACAATAATCTAAATTGGGGGTCTTTCCCAGAAAAAGGGTTATTAGCAGAGATAAATTTCATCTGAGTGACCCATCTATATGGTAGGGCAAACATCTAATTACCAAACATCTGCTCTTCCTCTGACTGCTCTGTGAAGCGCATTCCAGAGCCCTCCACCCTTCCCCTTAATTCAGAATGACATGTATACTCCATTTTGCCTGACTCCCTTTGGAATTTCCACGTCTGTGTGGATTCCTCATATATACGGTATTAAGTATGATTTTCTCCTGTTATTCTGCCTCATGTCAATTTGATTTTAATGCAACCAGAAGGACACTGAAGAGGACAGGAATTCTTGCTCCCGGACACTGAGCACACCTGTGAATGATTCTCACCTGGTAGAATTCTGACATAATACCCAGAGCAGCAGTGGTGATTTGGTTGAGCTTCTCGTATTCGGCCACCACAACAAACCCCAGTTGAATTCAAAATGAACGGGATATACTTCTCTTCGCAACAGTGGTGCCCAGGCTGGGGGTCATGGAGAACTCCATTACAACAAACCTGAAGTTGGGAATTGGGGTTAAAGAAATAGCAGTGTAATTAGAAGTACTATACCATCATATTTCATGTGATACAGTTATGTTCTAAGAGGCCTTGACCTGAGACCAAATGCAGTGTAGTATTGATAAAAATTCAAAAGTTTGAAAAATGCATTTCCCCAGCATCATTTAAATTCTATAGATGCTATTTGATACCATGTATCTTTTTAAGACTTTAATCATGCTTTGTGCTCTATTAAAACATTCTACAAATATGAATTATCTTTTCAATGTCAGTGCTCCCAATGTAAAGAAGATTTAGAATTGTAAATGAACGGTTACCTTCATATATACGTTTTTATTTTAATGACTGTTTAATTTGAAAACACATTTATGGAAACCTGTCTCTCACTGATCTTTTTCTTTTAATAAGTAGCATTTTTCTTATAATTCATATGATCACTTATTTATGAACCCAATCTTTAGACAAAGCAGTCTCAACAGTCTAACATGCATGTGTGTGTGTGTGTGTGTGTGCGTGTGATATGCCACTACATTAAAAAAAAGATTTATATGGAAATTAAATTTGAAAAGCCCTTTCGACAATGTGTTGTTGTTTTGTTCCAGGAGCTGTAGAAGAAATTATGTGCTTGAACAATCAAATAATTATTTGCATGCTCACTTGAGGTCTGAGAGACTGACACTCTGTATATATAACAAATCAAATGCTAAATAGTTGCTGAAATGTAGCCTCAGAACCTACACATGGCATAAGTCACATTTATGAGCTAGAAGCTTCCTGTAGTAGGCAACATCAACCACTATTTAAGAGGTGTTTCTCTTTTTCCATTTTGCACATTGCTATTTTTAGCTTGCACCCACATCTGATTCAAGCTCAATATGTGGCAGTAGAATGCGGACTCTCTAAGTCTTCATAAGGGCCATTAGCTTAGGACTTCATTCGTTTTTCAAAAACCATTAAAGAATAAAGAAGCAGGGCTCTTAAAAGTCAGTCTACCCCTGCAGTTCTCAGGTAGCCATACTAAACCAACTATAGTGAATTTCCTTTTCTGTATTTAGTTATTAGCAATGAGCATCCAAAAGGAGTCTAATGCCAAAGATAAACCGGGCGATTCTTCTTTTTGATGCCATACCCTGTGTGAAAGGTAAATTTTGAAATTATGCCCCATTTTTAAGTCTTAAGCAAAAAACTGTTATGTGTTTCTTTGAGATTTAAGGATGCTGGTCATTTCTGCTTTCAGCGTAAAACAACACATGCTTTCCTCTTGTTTTACGTCAGGGGTCTAAACTCTTGTCCTTTGTCATATGGTCTCAAAGCATTTGTTAAAGTCCAATTCACATAGAGTGCATTTCGAGATACTTACACATATTTAGCCTTTTCTTTCAGCAAGCTTCTCTAGCACTTTCCATTTTCTTGTATTTTCTTGAAGCTTTCACTGAAATGTCGATTAAACGATGGCCCTTTAGAACTGGCCCTTTCAATTCCATTGCCATTCTCAAGCTCCTGCAGACACAAGAAATTCGTGCCCTTTTTCTAACTCCCTTTGGTTTTAGGTCATTGGTGGCTCCCAATACTGAAATTTTAAGCAATTGTTTCTCTTGGGAGGTCTCCACACAAACAGAATATTTCTTGATCTTCTAATTCAGTCTTCAAGTTATCTGTCTCAGGAAACCTATATGAAAATTTTATTAACTTGAGCTGATAAATGTGTACCTAATATGTGAAGAGCCTTTTGCTCATCCTATGGTTTCCCAAAGCAAGTGTGTAATCTAGTGATTCTCAAAATATGGCTCCTGGAACAGATCCTGGTTGGTTTAGTATGGCTACGAGAGTATGATCTTGGGCCATGTTAGAAATAAAATTTTTATGCCCTGTCCAAGATTTACTGAATCAGAATTTCTGAAGCTGGGACATGCTGTGTGTGTGTGTTTTTTAATTTTTTAAAATGATTTTTATTTATTTTTGAGAGACAGAAAGAGAGAGTGTGAGCAGGGGAAGGTGAGGGAGAGAGGGATTTACAGAACCGGAAGCAGGCTCCAGGCTCTGAGCTAGCTGTCAGCAGAGAGCCCAATGCGGGACTGGAACCCACAAACCGTGAGATCATGATCTGAGCCGAAGACGGATGCTTAACCACTGAGCCACCCAGACGCCCCTGCTGTCTGTGTGTTAACAACCCCTCCGGGTCTAATGTTCACTGGGATTTGAATACATGGTAAAGTGTATATGTATTTCAAGTTCTCTGGTACTTACAGTGATTTAGCCAAAAAAAATTCTCAGTCTTTTATCTATCTCTCTCCAACCTCTCACTCAAGAAATACATATTCATAGTGAACTCCAAGCAGAAATTTACAATTGCTTTCTCTTGAGATTTTAATTAACTTCCTTTTTTCTTTTACTGTAAATATCTTTGTGTGTCCTTAATCCTTAAAATAATAAGCCTTTGCTTAAGGCATCAAAGATTTCTTTTTCCTAGAGAACATTTTTAATGGACAAATTTATTCCAGCAATTTTCCCTTCAGAAATAGTAAATTTTATTTTATTTTATGAAAGTATGTTTATCAGATAGTGCATATTGAATGGCCTAAAGCAATGTAAAACCAAGTCATAATGACAGTTCTAGAGCCTAAATGTAAAAAAAGGGTGGTTAGCAACTGTTAGTTTTATAACATTTCTTAGATGACTACTGCCTGGCAGTGTCAGCTGTAATCATTTGTATTTTGATCCATATTGCTTCAACAACTCACTTTCTTAATTACTGTGTCTTTCTGCAGTGAATCTTTTGAATTTAGCAACAGCTTTAGTCATTAAATGTGTGATGTTGTTGACAAATAGGAACGTTATTTCATTATATGAAATCCTACCTTCAAACGAAGGATTTTCTGCCTCGTTTGTCAATAAAACCCATTTCCAAACTCCTCTGTCTGGCTGTATTATTGATCTGATTTCTAAACGGCAACTAATATGAACATTAATCTGCAAATGGCCATAATTTTAAAATATTTCTGACAAACCACGGAAGGTCCTGCTCACAGTTACTCATCAGTGTCATGTAAACAAACCCACTTGTAGCTGAATGGATTTGTTGTGAAGAAAATTCAAGTCATTCAATCAAACACAAAGTCAGGAGGTCCTTACCATTTCAATAAACTAATATTTCCTGTGAGGATGATAAAAAATGAGAATGCTCATGAGGGTGATGGGGTTTTTATAAGCATCCTTTCTTTTCCATGGGGTCTTCATGATAGACTAGTGGAAAAATTGATTGTGACAAACCGTGTTTTAAAAAGCAAGTGATTTCTCCTGGAGTGTTTAGTGAGAAAATCATATTTCAGTGACTCATTTGAAAAAATATACCTTAGCTTCAGGAGAATAGCACTTGTGTCCACAGATAGTTTTAGGTTTTTGACACTTCACTGCCTTGCAGAACTCAGTACTGTGGTCCTTCATTAACTTCTGGGTTTTCCGGCACGAATGCCATGTTTTACGTAAGAGATCATATCCGAGAATGATGCCATTTGGCTTCCCTGGAGACATCCAATCGACTTGAAGGGATCTGCAATGGATAGAATAATCAATACATCTGAAAAGACAACATTTAACATTGCTGCATCAGCTTCATGTACTTTCAATTAATCTTCCAGATTGGTCAAAAGGTCCATTTTGTCAACAACTTCTTAATTAAAAAGCTGAAGCCAAAAAAGAGATATACTAATATATAAGATGCTCATATATGTTACTAGCAGATAATATGTTTGTGGAGAATCAGTGAAAACTATGCACGCATTTGGGAGGATTACACATGGCAAGAGTCCAGTGATCTACTTTATTAAATTTCCAAGACAAAAAGAAAGTACTGTTGTTTTGGCTAATCAGGAAAATCCACAGAAAATTTCGGTTTCATAAGTAAAACCAGGACACAAGTAATATGACTTCGGTAAGTAGGGTGGAAATTAGAATAGATGGCAGGCCTAATCTCTACTTGAAATCACCTTCTCCTTTGCCTTCCTTTCCCAGTCCAGACGAGTGATATGTCACAGAGCTGCCCAAAGATATGCAGCTAGAAAACCACAGTGAGAGCCTCAGAAGGTTCCTAGGCAATTTCAGCTTTTTGCCACAGTCACCACTTTGCCCCTTTGTATTCCTTCCTGCTAAACACGGTGTCTGGGACTCCAGTAATCATCTTCCAGCCACTTGAGAAAGATCAAAAGAATCACAGAGGCCACCATGTTATTTGGATAAGCTGAACCGATGCCAGCAACAATGTACAATCTCTACAACTATTTACTTAGACCTCTGTTGTTGGGTGTTTTGTTACTTGTAGCCAAAATAACTGCCCATATTGATAAAATCCTATCAACAGATAAACTTATCAACTACTAAAATAATTGATAAATTTATTTATAAATACAATTCATAAATTTTATGAAGTGATAAATGATAACATTCCTCTCAATATACTTTACTTTGATAAGCCTTAATTTTTGACTCCTGTAAACAGATTTGTTTCTCTAGTAATTCTTCAAATATCATAGACAGACATGCTTTATAATAAGAAATATAGGAATTGGAAGTTCCCATAACAAATATCTTTCCATTGTAATATTCTAGGAGATGTGTGATTCTTTAAAAATTGAGCAACAATTTCATTCTAAGTAAGAGTATACTTTTCAGGGAGGGGCACGTATACAAGGAGGGCGTAATATCTGTCTAAGACTTTATTGCACTTTCAATGATCTATTAATATTTCATTTGTTGAAATGAATGAAATCAGAACATCAAGCTTTCCAGTAGGAAATCAACCCTGAATAAAATGACTTACTCTCAGGTTAATGCTATAGAACTTTAATTCTGCACCGAGGACTACTTGCCAGAATGATACAGCCTAAATGGCACAGCCGTACTATCTTTAGCATTTTTTAAATAAGCTCTATAAGCAGAATAGTTAAAGTTTTTAATAAAGCCCCAGAGACTTGGAGATGACATATTCTTGCAATTTAGCATGGCAAGGGAAGCCTACTATTTGCAAAATACTAGGTAATGAAAAATAATGATTATTTTTATTCTCATTGTTTTCAAAAAAGGAGTAGAACTCTGACATGCAAGATTAATACTATTTTTATAATTCTAGAATTTCCAACTATAACAATTAACCAAATGACAAATAGTTATAGGGTATTTTTACATAGAAAACATTCTAGTAGGTACTTCGGAGGAAAACTTAGTCTCTATACTTTAAAGCTCTTACATAAAAAATCCAACAATAATTCGTGTGACTACTTTTCTGCCATTGTGCTAAATGGTATTTTTGTTATACCTTTCATTTTAAGAAGAAATATATCTTTACAGGCAAAATTACTGGACCCTATCAGAATTCCAAGTGACATCATATATTAGGAATTCAATTAAGCCCAAACATTTACATTAAAAAGCAGCAGTCAAGATAAACCTTGACATTTTAATAGACTGCAAAAAAAAAAAAAAGAAAATTATTATTTCATTTTCTTGGGAGTACAAACATAACACATTCACTAATAAGACTCTGTAGATAGGAAATTAATGTCACCTACAAGAGAACAGTTTCATAGGTGACTTCTATAGTCACCATTATTATTCTAAGGTCCTTGTCCGACTCTTAAAATTAATTCCACATTTTCCAGATACCTTTTTGTATTCACTGCATAATCAACTACAGGAAAGACTATATTTAAGTGACATTCAAGGGTCTGACTGTTCCACAAAAGCTGGTGAACTACTAAAGTCTAGGAAACACCATGCAGAACACCACACCATCGTAACTTCTCTTTCTAGCAGAGCATAACTGTGAAGTGAGACTGCTTATATTTTTGCAACAACATGAACAGTTTTGCTTTAGAGGATCTGAGTCAGATACATGATGATAAATGATCAAAGAGTAGCGCGTTTTACACCTCTACACCTCTCATTAGTACCATGGAGAGTGACACTGAAAAACCTTTTGGTTGCTGATTTCAAATGAAAGACATCTCTGAGAGACATGCACCATTAGAAACCGACCCATGGTCTCATTCCTTTGATGTTTAAGAGCAAAAATAGAAGAAACATCTTATACCACAGAAAAGAATGAAAAATATTGGGGAAATGAGCTGAAGTTTTTTTGGTATTGATGAGTAAAGGTTCCATGCTCATGCAGGAAAATAAACCAACAATGAATCCTTGGATGAAGTATTTTGTAGATTTGCTCATAAAGTCATGATGAGAGTTTATTTAACTCCCAGAACACTAAGGACTCTGATTTAAGCTACCTTAATAAAGTTTCTGATGAAAACTACTATATCTACACATATTTTGATACATGGATTCATTGAGTATTCAGATATTTCAGTTGGAGTTATTTCCTTTAACTATGTCACATTGTTAGCAGATTTACTATTCTACTTCTGTTACTACTATATACGACTGTGGCCACCACCACAATGATCATCATTTTCAGTTCTTACTTCAAGAGGTAGAAAATAATACTGAGGATAGAAAGGAGTGTGGGAAAATCATTTCTTTATCACCTGCCTTTATACAGGTGTATATTAAAATGTTACAGGTCAGACATAATTTTTATGAAGAATTAGGGTTCCCACTGGTACTCTTTAACATTTTATTCTAATATATTATTACTATTTTGTCAAAATGTTCTTGTTTGAACCAAAGGAAAAAAAATCATCATATACCTTAAGATATCAATCTAAATTTCTATAAATTAAACAGTTCTTGATTCTTTGATTATGTTTATGTAGATCTTTTTTTGTTTTCCCATTCAACTTGATCATTTTTGTCAATTATTTATGTAACACTCAAGTTCTTCAATTGTATTCCAGATTATGGCTATCATAAATGATCAGGTAACCTTTAATATAAGACTAAATAAATGTTGTATGATGAAAATATTAACTCTCAGCTCTCAAATCAAGTCATTGAATATTTAATTATCTATTAGAATGTTTAGCATAACTTGTAATAGGTAAAAAAATCAAAAGACAAAACTTGTGTCCTTGAATAACAGGGGATATAAAACATGCAAACACAAAGCATGTAAATGCTATATAGCAATTTAAGTCATGCATTTAAATGTGGTGGGATACAGATATTATAAAAACACAGAAACAAAGGTCCTATGTTCTAGACTAAACAATGAGGCTATCATAGGACAAATAGATGTGGACTTGAATTCATAAATGAGAATGGGAATATTCTGGGCAAGAAAATCAACATAAGCATAAGTAAGGGGTGGGAATCAGCCTCGGTGCGTATGGAAGAGTAATGTGACCAACTTGATGAATGAATAAGCTACATCCAGCAAAAGAGAAGGGTAAATTTGAATAAAAGAAGAAAGGTTGTGGAGTCCCTCAAATACCGTCTGAGTATGACAGTGAAATAGCATGACTGTGCACTGTTGTCACTACTAGACTACAAAGCCCCATTAGAATTAATAACCTGACATGTTCGAGTGGAAGAGACCAGGCCTAGAAAGAAAGGTCAGTGAGCTACATTAGTAACTCAAGTGCAAAAGATTGTTGTTGAATGGGGTTTCTCTCTTGTATGGGAATTTGAACTACAGCCCCAAACTGAGGATGACAGATAATGAGTTCCTACTTTTCAACATGGCAAGTATTTCACTTCTAAAGGAAATAGCAAGATTCTGTTGAACCCCAAGGATAAAGCGGCTCTTTATTGTTGACCCATAACCCCAAACAACCAAAAATATACAGAAGTCTAGGAGAGTTTGAGAAAGTAGGAAATTTAGTGATTAATTATTAAGTACCTCCTGTATGCCAGCCCTGTTCTTTATCAGTGAACAAGACAGATAAAGCCCCTTACTTCATAAAACTTACAGTTTTCTGGGAGAAGAGGGACAGTAAAGAATACATAAGTATACTATATGTCAGATTGGTGGTCTGGTTCTTCTATGCAGAAATTTGGAAGAAGATGGACATCAAGCCTGGAGGGATTTCTAGGTGGAGGGAAAAAGTTCTGAGACAACCATGGACTGGACTGGATTGGACTGCACAAGGGACAGAATGTTAGGAAATGAGATCCTGTGGGTATCAGGAGAGTGGGATGGGTGTTTGCTGAGGATATAGGATTTTTTACAACACAGAAATAACTGGATTTGGTTTTGAATGCGTTGGAAACCGACTGAAGTTTTTGAGGCAAATAGTGTAAGAGGATTTATTTACATAGTGAAATGTGGAATCAAATACACTTCCTAACCCCCGCTAACATACCCTAGACTGAGGAAGGCATTCCAAATATGTCACTTACAGAAACTGGAAGCAGAAAAACTGGAACCACTTGTTTCTCGTGCTTGGTACTTACTGAGATATACAAATGTCTAAACTCAGTCTGCTGCTGTCCTTGGAGGAGAGTAAGGAGTTTGGGGAGAGCTTGACATTGATCTTGATAGTCCTATAAGCAAGGAAAATGTACTTGACTCTCAATGAGAGAATCCTGCTGTCTAGGTATTGTCCAAAGTAGCTGCAACAAAAAGGTAAAATAAAGAATGCCATGTGGCATGGATCAAGGAGCTTAGCCTGAGCCAGTATATGCCTTGCAAGATGAGTAGACTTGAGCCAGCTTGAAGGTACACTGTTCATGATGGCAGCTTCCTAGGAAGTGGAAACTCAAGCAAGAAGAGTCCTGCCCTACTCTATTGGGACCACAAGAGATCAGCGATAGAGGGCAACACTCCTGCCAGGGAAACTGGCTAGGTGGAAACCCTCTTGAGGCCTCGCAAGGGAAACACAACTCTCCAGGAAAGTGTCACCTGACATGCAGAGGGTTTTGAGGGTCACCCAGTGATGGCAGCAGGACAATAACATTAGGAAGAGACACACTGGATCAAGGGGGATAGGAGGGAAAGAGCAAGAAGAAGGGAAAAGATAAGCTGTGATCAGGCCTGAGCCTGTGAAATGGTAGAATCTTTGAATCAGACACAAGCTTAATAATTTGGTAGAGACAGAAAGGACTTTTTAAAACTTGATCATAAATCTTAATTACCAAAGTGAGACTCATAACTAAAAATAGTTCAAAAGCCATCTCAAAAATATGTTTTGAGAGGCTTTCAAGAGTTGAAGAGAGGACAGTCATAGGATTATGTATAAGGCAGCAAGCAATGGGCAAAATGGGAAGACTTCTTTGTATCTCACTGAATTAAGACCCCTGGGGAAACAGGTTACATAAACTTAAACGATGAAAACATGAACCAGGATGGTGGTAGTGGAAATGAAGAAGAGAGACACATATAAGAAGATTTAACAAACCCAGTGGATTAAAAAATTCAAAGATATATGTCAGTGATAATATGCAGGTGGTGGTACATTTGTGAAAATGGGTGTTGGAAAAGATGATGAGTTTGATAAGAATGCACAACTGAGGCTTGAGGTAGTGGATATCACTAGAGGAAGTCAATAGGCAACTATATGTATATATGAGACTAGAACTTGGAAAAAGAGGGCCAACAATTTTTGAGACATCAGAATGTCTAAAACTGAGATGTTTGAACTATCTGATGAAGAGGGAGAGTCTTTCTGTTCAGTCTCACAATTAATAAGTGGATTTAGAATTGACCCCAAAAAAGAAGAAAATGGGTACTCAGAGAGCAGGGGACAATGTGGTAGGTAAGGGCCAAAGTGAATTAGGAAGAGGGGAATTTTGCTGAGAAGCACACAGTCTACTTCAGTGACTGAGTGGCTTCTATGGAAGCTGCAAGAGGTAGAGAAGTTAAAGAAGTTTGGGAAGGGGAGGGAGGTGAGTAAATGGAGGTATTGATGGTAGAGGCTTAACAAACTTGAGGAGAGCCTGGGTGGCTCAGTTGGTTAAGGGTCTGATTCCTGATCTCAAGTTTTGTGAGATCAAGCCCTGTGTCGGCCTCTGGGCTGACAGTATGAAACCTGCTTGGGATTCTCTCTCTTCCTCTCTCTGCCCATCCCCCACTCATATGAGTGCACTCTCTGTCTTTTTCTCTCTCTCAAAATAAATAAATAAACGTAAAAAATAAATAAACTCAATATTCTATAGTCTTATTTTAATAATTGAATTTTTAAATGTTTATTTATTTTTCAGAGAGACAGAGAGACAGAGAGCAAGTGGTGGAAGGGCAGAGAGAGAGAGAGGGAGACACAGAGTCTGAAGCAGGCTCTAGGCCCTGAGCTGTTAGTACAGAGTCTGATGTGGGGCTCGAACCCACAGACTATGAGATCATTACCTAAGTGGAAGTCAAATGCTTAACCAACTGGGCCACACAGGCACCCCTTCTGTAAGGTCTTTTAATGAAACAATGTGTCTGATAATGAAAACTCACTGGCCATTAAAAGTAATATTCCCTGAATTATAAGACCTGATTGGATCTGTATGACAGTAGTAAATATACTTCAAATCATCTCTTTCAAGAGGTCTTCCTGTATCCTTTAGAGACTCTTAACAGAGGGGCCCCTGACTGGCTCATTTGGTAGAACATGTGACTCTTGATGTTGGGGTCATGAGTTTAAGCCCCATGTTGGGTATATAGGACCTGCTTAAAAAAAAAAGACTCTGACAGAAAGTTCCAGTCCAAATTAAAATGTATCTCCAGTTGTCCATATTGGGGAGGAAGGGAGTTTAGAATATGGGGGAAGAAGACTTGATGCAACATATTATATCTATGACCCAATATCCTCTCTATCAAGAAAATAATAAAATAAATCATGACCTAAGTTTTTAAACACAAGATATAAAATTATTCTTTCAGTGTGTAAGCTATCAGTCACTGAAAAATATCAGAGGGAAAATTAAGGATAGAAAGGATTACCTGATAATACAAAAAAGTCATACTATAACAAACAAGAGGCCTCAAAGTTTCAAATTTAGTGAGGCAAAAGGAGGAAAATCCTTCTTCTACAAGCTCTAACCTCTTTTGCTCTATTCAACCCCAAACTAAGTAATTTCAAAATTTAACGGGATTTATAAATGATGATAGTGGTTTAACCTTCATTTAAAGACACACAGCCTGAGCAGATTTCATAAAGGGTTCTGAAAAGTTGGTATGTAAAAATATCATTTATATCATTCAGTAGCTTCAGGCAAATTTTCAAACAATTATTTGTGAATGCTACAAAGACATTATACCACAGACTCCTCATCAATAATACAGCCCTGAACTGATCTGGAACGGAAAAAACTGCCACAGTGCCAATTAAAGACAACGAAAGACATGATCTGTGTTCTCTCTCTGCTTTGCTTTGACCCTTGCCCCTGGAAATGATGCATTTTGGAATACTAGCAGTAACTAATAAAATCTCTTTCTTGTTTATGTTCTCTCACTCTCTTTTTTTTCTTGGCTTATCTATTTATAGATAAAAAGGTAACCCAATCCAAGAGAAGCTGTAAGCTGCTGTGTTTGTCATATTTCAGTCAAAGCCAGAGCCAGCCAGCTCCCCACGTCCTGCCTAGTCTCTACCTTCTCAAGGCCCAGAATTAATGAATTAACTATTGATTAAATTCCACTCTAGCAAATCCACCAAGGCAAATAAATGAACTACCCAGGGCACGTGTAGGCCATGGCCAGACATGTCTGGGCTATCGATCACTAGTTAGTATTCTTTTGAGATATAGAAGTAGCTGATGGTAATATGACAAGTACGGAAAATGTGATGTAGAAACAGAGTTAGTTTCTGGAGGAGCAGCTTACAGAACTAGAAGGGCTCATGAGATCTTCCCACATTTGGGAGCTATGGTGTCTTTGGGTTACATATACCAGGAAAAACATTTATAAGTGGTTGTATTTTAGATGTCAGGAGTCATAAGGCCAGAGCAAAAATGAGTTGATGTATTCCATGCATAAAATCAAACAGGCTGATATAATATCTGTATATGGTATTAAAACATATGACAGTTAAATGTTACTGACTTTGTGCTTTATCAAAAATAAAGAATCTAAGAAATAAATGTCTTATTAGAAACCAAATTATTTAAAATGCCATAGAAGTAATTCAGTCTACTGACATTTTTCTGGAAGAATTTCACATTTAATTTTTCCTGTTGCTAATATAAAAGAGATTTTTTTGAACCAAAGTAAAAACATAACTCACAAGTATACATTGCCAGACTTATAATAAAATATACAAATAATAATATGCACATAGGAGGCTAACTACTTTGGTGTTGGTGTAATTTTGATTAATGGCTTGGCAGCCCACAGCTGCTCATTAGAGTCTTGTCTTTGGAAAATGTTGCTCTTCTATGATGAATCAGTTTTAAAAAGGAAAGATTTTCCTTGCCAATATTTGGTTGTGAATGATTTTGATCAAGAGATTTTTAGATTTTTGACCAAAAAAAACAGGAAGGAAGGAAGAAAGGAAGGAAGGAAGGAAGGAAGGAAGGAAGGAAGGAAGGAAGGAAGGAAGGAAGGAAGGAGAGAGAGAGAGAGAGAGAGAGAGAGACAGAAAGAAAGGAAGGAAGGAAGGAAGGAAGGAAGGAAGGAAGGAAGGAAGGAAGGAAGGAAAAGAAAAGAAAAGAAAGAAAGAAAAGAGAAGAAGGAAGGAAAGATGGAAGGAAGGAGGAAGGAAAACAAGGGAAAAAGAGCAAAAAATAAATAAAGTTGGCAAAGGGATTGGAATTTTAAAAATCCCAACATGGTAGTAAGGGACTTTCTGTGGCTGGCCAATATGGAGTAAGCCTATTACAGCCTCCCTCTGACTGATTACCCCTAAAAAATGTGCAGAAATTACAAGAAGCAACCACCTGAGGATTCTGAAAAGTTAACAATAGAGGCAGGTCAGGAGGAAAGGTAAAATTTGAAAAAAAAATTAAAGGATGGATTTCCCATTGTTTGCCCTCTTTGATCTCCTATCTTTAACCCCTCAGTATAGAACTGTGCACTGGACCAGAAAAACCTATGAGAGAAACCCCATCTTTCTGGCCAGGG
This sequence comes from Suricata suricatta, assembly GCF_006229205.1. Taxonomy (NCBI): domain Eukaryota; kingdom Metazoa; phylum Chordata; class Mammalia; order Carnivora; family Herpestidae; genus Suricata; species Suricata suricatta. Next base: position 160,229,412 of record NC_043702.1, read on the forward strand.
CACAAAAAGGCCTTGCAAGCCAGAGCTCTGAGGATGACTCTGGTCAAGAAGCTGCACTAGAGCAGCCCTGGTCAAATGAGAATAGAAAATCCCAAGAAAAATCTGTATTTCTGACCAGAGGAACCAGGGAAAGGGGCTCCTGTGATCCAAAACATGTGTGGGGGAGGTATCCCTGTTTTCCTTCTATTACCTCTGATCTTATTGTTCCCCCTTAACAGCCTCGTTTATGTAAAATGTCAGCTAACTTGGGAAGCTAAAATTCCAAGAGAAACCATGTCTTCCTAGCCAAAGATCCCACAAAGGAAGTACAAGGGATCTGGAAAATGTGGGAGGAATCTCAGAGAAGAGAAAGCTAGGTCATCTTCTAATTCTGTGTAGGAAGCAACATAAGTCCTGACTCAACTCAAAACTGCACATGTGTGCTTTCCATGCAAAGGAAATCTGAGAGTCACGGCAAAGACTTTGAGATCTGAACCATTACATAATCCCCCAGACAAATACCAGATTAGCCACTGAAAGGTGCATGCATGGAACAGGCATGAAGCAGCAGAGCAAAGCTTTTGAAAAATGAACTGACTTTAGAGCCACTGAGCACATAAAGCCGAGACAGAATTTGCCGTCTGAAGCTGACCAGATGATTACCTGTTGAAGAAAACAAAACCTTCATCCTTCTTCAAATTTTTAACAGGACTCAAATGATCACAACCTAATATTCAAGATGTCCAGGAAACAATCCAAAATCACTGAAAATTACACTAATCAAAAGAAAGCTGAAGTGGCTTTATTAGTATCAGACACACTATACTTGATAACAAGAAAACTACCAGGAAAAAAGGGATATTACACAAAGATGAAAGAATCAATTTACCAAGACATAGCAATCCTAAATGTGTATGGACCTAATAATAAAGCATTGCATGGGGCAAAATAGACAGTTCTAAAAAAGAAATAGATATGCCCAGAATTATACGTGGAGATTTCAACACTCTTCTCACAATATTTGTTTCTGAGAACAGAGCTGGGGAAAACAACAAAGGCATTCAACATTCCAACTGCAGTCTTCCACTTTATCATGATTTTAGCTTTGCCCCTCATCCCAGCTTTCCACTGTGCCTAGGTAGCCTGAATTCCTAGATGCCTCATTCGGCTTCTCCAGAGAATAAACTTCTGATCTCCTGGTAGTAGAATATGCCAGTTGGAGCAAGAGAAGTAGACAGCTGGATACATACTATGGAGGTGAGGAACCTTGAATTTTTTGATGGTTAATTTTATGCATCAACTTGACTGGGCCATAAGGTACCCAGATATTTGGGTAACAATGATTTCCGTGTATATCTTGAGGAGATTAGTATTTGAAATGGTGGTCTTGGTTAAGCAGATTACCTACCCCCTGGAGGTGGGCATCACCCAATTAGTTGAGGGTCTAATACAACAAAAATGTGGCCGAAGAAAGAATTCCCTTTCTTTGCCTCACTACTTGAACAAGACATGCTCTCAGACTTGGGCTGGAACTTACACCATCGGCAGCTCCTCTGAACTTCAAACCTTTGAAAGACTACACCAGTTGCTTTCCTAGGTCTTCAGTTTTGGGTTCTATTTCTCTGGAGAACCCTAATTACAGGTTCCAAGCACTTTTTTCCAGACTTTTAGCTAATCCCATGATTCCAGCTTTGAACTTCCATCTTCCTCTTCTTCACTAACCTTAAAAGTTATAAGTGCTCAGACACTGAGGTCCTCTGCAGGGCAAATTAGTTCGTTTTGTGTCATTTTCTTCCTCTGCCAACCAACACTGGTTGTAAATGTTCTTTATTGCACTAAGTTATTTGCTTTTCCCTGCCAAATATTGCTTCCAAAATTGTATTGAAATCTCTCTTCTGTTGTCTGCTCTGTCATTTCTCTTCCTCTTGTTGTATAATACCCTTTTTATTGTTTTTGCCATCAACTTATATGTTTGAATGTAAACAATCACAACTAAGAAAATACTTTTACCCTGCTATTATCTGCAAGAAACTTTTTAAAATAAAAACTATATCATGGAAGCACAGACACATATCGACATTTGTTCAATTTCTAATAAAGCCTACAGATTTTTAGCTACTTATGCATATGTAATTTAAGACATATTCCTTTATGCCATTCATCTGGGCTTAGTTCAGGAGGATGATAACAGACAAAATTTAACAACATCCACCCACTTAACTATAATTCTTCCTTGAGTTCTTTAAGACTGAACTCAAATATTGCATCGTCCATGATGCCTTTACTGATAATCCTGGGTAAAGCTCAGTATTTTTCTCTTTATGTTCTTCTTGCATATTATAGACTTATATTATGGAGTTGTTTACATTATTCTATAAACATTTGTTTAGAGAAGTATCCCTACAGTAGACTGGAACTTTGAAAATTTAAAACCATGCCTTATGCTTTTTTAAATTATTTTTTTCTTCTTATATTATTATAACCACAAATGTATTTGCTGGTACTTCTTTCATTTGACTATTTTCCCTCTGCATCACAGGCAATTCTGGATAGAGATAATATGCTGACAATAATATCAATGAAGTAGCACATGTGAAATTAGATAAATATCTGTCATGTGTTGGATATAAGATGTACTCAAGGAGACCAGGTATGATTTTTGCCCTGAATAGCTAAGCATCCAATTACTTTTTTCTAATTATTTTTATCTTTAGTTCCCTAAATCACTACAGATATTTCTAAACTGATTTTTTTTAAAAGACCTAGAAGTTTTAATATGTTGCAAAGGAATCCTTTACCATTGAAATCTTTTATAACAATTTGATTCTTTTGGTCAGTGTGTATATGTGGTGGTGGTGGTGTGTGTGTGTGTGTGTGTGTGTGTGTGTGTGTGTGTGTGTGTGTAGGTGAAGGATGGTTCATTTAGCTGGGATATCATGTATGTATGATGTGTGAGTACTCAGATTTCTCTCTCTAGCCTCAGACTTATGCAAAGAGAAGAACAACTCTCATCTCAATTTTGGCTTGGAATATTGACATTAAATCTTTTTTATCATTATTATTGCTAACTTGAACTAAAAAAGAGATTCACTTTCAAACTATGGTAATTTCTCAGCAATACATGAGCATAGAAAAATAAAGAGATTCTACCAAGAATCTGATAATAATGGTAATGGTTATCCAAAGATTATCTCCTCTGTTTATTGTATAGATATTTCTGGCTTTAGGGCAATCTGATACATCTAAATCTAATTTTTTTCAAAGAGATTAACTTAGAAGGTAGCTAATCTAATTAAAATTGTATTCTTTGTCTTACGAAAGGATTCGCTTAACGACACATTTATATACAGAAACTCTTTCATGCATTTCAGCATTTGCTCACAGGTTACTGAATAAAGGGAAGTGAAACTGGGAAATTGGGGACATTAAAACTTAAATATTAGGTGATGTGACCACTGAAAATCAATAGTTAATAATATAAAAATTTTGATTTACACAGATTTTTATAGCAACTTTTAAAAAAGAGATTGTCATGGGATGAAACCTTTGATTTTAATGTTCATTGCTTATGATCAGCTTTTAATTTTTTTTAAATGTTTATTTTTGAGAGAGGGAATACTCAAGCATATACACAAGCATGCATGCAAGTTGGGGAGGGGCAGAGAGAAAGGGGGATGGAAGATCCAAAGTGGGCTCTGTGCTGACAGCAGAGAGCCAATGCGGGGCTTGACCTCCCAAGCCTGAGATCATGATTTGAGTCCAAGTCAGATGCTTAACTCACTGAGTCACCCAGGTGCCCCTGATCAGCTCTTTAGATTAACTGGCAAAAATTTTTACCTTGAAGTGATGCCATGAATTGTGGGTGTTGGTATATCACTTGGAGTATCTTCCACAGTGGTGATTTGGGTGCCATTGCTTTTCACACAGGCATATTTGGTGCAGACTTCAACCTATAACATTAATTTAGAAAAGTATAAATCCAACTATTTTCAAAATATAGACTGCCAGTGGATTGAATCCACCCACCCTCATTTCATAGGATTCTCCTATAGTTCCCTATAATTTCTGAGAGTTCTATAAATATGAATTTTTGATGTTCATTGACTGCATTTGTTCAAACTCAGAAAATAATATAGAAATGAGCTCAAGACAGTTGATTTAGTGATGAAAATGGAGATGTTTAGTCTCTGGTTCCAACCATTCAGCAAGAGACAGACATATTAATCTATTTGGAGCACAGTTAAGGGATGCAAGATTCTGAAACAGGTGACAGTATAGAAGCTTAATAGGTTATCACTGCATACTGCTCTCTAGATCTACAACCAGGTAGTGTACTGATGAACTCTTGCAGAAGTCTTGACATTTTACAACAAATAGCCTAAATGTTAATGTGCAATGGAAGAAAAATGAGGTCTGGAGAAGCCTTCTAATGTGGCTGAGCTATTTTATATTCATTTGTTCCAGCTGCAATTGTATTTTTACCTTAATCACAGCCGAAAATCATCATTTATCCCTGTAATTCTGCCACCTCATCTGACTAAAAACTGAGGAGGGTGGAGTAGCCAAAGATTAGAAATTGAGTTCATCAAGCATTAGTAACACAAAAGGAACACAGTCAGCAAGAGGGAGGAGAGACGAATGAAGGTACAATAGATTACTAGTAGAACACTCACAAAGCGACATCATTCTGTTCCCAATGAAAGGATAAGCCAAAGAGAAACTCTACTTTTTCCAATGCTAATTTACTTTCAGCATTTAGTACATAAAAAATGGAGGAGGGAGCTGGATACTGATGAATCTTAAACACTAATACTGAGCTTTTAAGTAAAGCAGATCTCTGGACTTCCATTGGCAATTGAGAAAAGACCAATGTGACTCTTACTGTATTTAGTAGTTATGTCATTTTATTCATGGAGTACTTTACACCTATGTGGGAGTTAAAGTACATTTTTATGATGCTGTTTGAGTTGTGTTCTTTATGTACGCCATATAGTATTTTATGTATGCCATATAGTATTTTTGTGATCTACTAATATTTAGTAGATATGTGGACACTGTCAAGGTCCTCCACTCTGAGAATATCCAATGAAATCCCAAATAATTTAAAGTGAATTGAACTTAAAATATGCTTGCTGCAATAGAATTAATGACAATAAAACTTCATACATATTAGGCAATATTTGACTATACAGTGCATAATGAGATAACAAAAAATTGAGCCGAGTTTATTATGTAAGTAATACATGCTCAATATTATAATGGGAACTAGCACAAATAGTTTTATTGAGTTTTTATAACTCCATTTTCATCAGCTTGCAAATTGGAGGTTAGAGAAATCAGGGAATATGATCAAGCTGATTAGATATGAGATATCTAATCCAGGCTTTACTGTATTTCTAGTCTCATCATCTAAATACTAAGCATAGATTTAAGTTCTAAACTACTTAGCTATATTCTGGGGCATCTGAATGGCTCAGTCAGTTGAGTGCCTGACTCTTGATTTTGGCGCAGGTCATGATTCCAGGGTTGTGGGATCAAGCCTCATGCCAGGCTCCATGATGAGTTTCAAGCCTGCTTAGGGTTTTCTCTCTCTTCCTCTGTCCCTCTCCTTCACTCACACACACACACTTCCTCTCTCTCAAATTAAAAAAAAAAAAGGTATGACAAAACAAAACTAAGCTACTTATCCCTATTCAAATGATTCTCCAGAAAATTCTTATTTTGACTTTGGAGAAATGTGTCACTATTTTTCTCGTCTTACTAAGGTAATAGACCAAGTTTCATTTTTGGGGTATATTTCTACTGCTATAGCTATATTGTATAATGTGAATGAACCATGAATATAAAGGTTTACAGATTCACATTAAAACAAAATTGAATTGGGGCACCTGGAAGGCTCAGTACATTAAGAGTCTGAATTTGTCTCAGATCATGATCTCGCAGTGTGTGGGTTCAAGCCCTGCATCAGGCTCTGTGCTGACGTCTCAGAGCCTGGAGCCTGCTCCAATTCTGTGTCTCCCTCTCTCTCTGCCCCTCCCCTACTCATGGCCTGTCTCTCTCTCTCTCCCTCTCTCAAAAGTAAATTAAAAAATTGAATCAAAAATGGAAATTTATATATACATGTCATATACATATAAATTATACATAAGAGATATATAAAATAATTTATTCAAAAAAGTAGATATTTGCATCTTATGTCTGATTTATCTATAGATATTTGATAAAGTGGTTAAAATAGAGAACCTAAATCCTAAAGTAGTAGATAAATCAAGTAGGTACATATATATATTTTTTCAAAGTTTATTTATTTAGTTTTAGAGAGAGAGGAAGCATGCACATGCATATGAGTGGGGGAAAGGCAGAGAGAGAAGGAAAGAGAGAGAATCCCAAGCAGACTCCACACTCCCAACATTGAGCTTGACACGGGAGTTGAACCCAGGAACCACGAGATCATGACCTGAGCTGGAGTCAGATGCTTAACCCATTGAGCCATCCAGGTGCCCCTGAGTGCATATTTTAAATGGAGCCAAATCCCAAATCATCTTTGACATCATGAACAAAAATCACTGGAATTTGATATTCAAATTTCCAGTGATGCAACAACTATTTCAAGTGCAGTACTTCTGGTCTGTGGAGAGCTTCACAAAAATATAGTTATCAAGAATAAGAATATCTTAGTCACTAATAACGCAATTTACGTATAAGATTCTAGTTTGGTCTTTTGTCTCCTTATGTTTTCCATGTCCCAAATCTGATCAAAATGCATTCTCTTCAGGCCACTAGTGACTCAGACCAGTAGGTATGAGTGAAATCTTTCATAAGACAACATCCCTGAAACACATCGACTCTTGCTACATAGTCAGAAAGCTGGATCAGGACATGTATGCATAGCACCTATTGATCTCACCGTAGGTTGTATTTTGAGTCCTGAAAAGACAAGTGAATAAGTTGCCTTTTGAGGTCTCAGCCAGCTTTCTCTATCAGGGTCCAAAAAAGAATAATACAGCAAATACTCTATCACCTTCCTAAGCTAACCTTGTCCATAAAGCGATATGTCTAATTATTTTGAAAGTGATTCTTATTTTCTAATTTGACCTATAATGTACATGCATATACAGACCCACTCTAAAAACTGTGAACATAAACATCAGTCCACATGTTTCCTTCTAAGATACCTCAGGTGAGTTCATGGAAATCATGGAATGTAATGAAAACTAATCAACATACCTTTCTTCTTTTACTATTATTTTGTTTTCTTAGGAATCTGGGCTAAAGCATTGGTTGTAGCCAGATTGTGTATGTTCCCCCTTCAAAGGGGAGGGAAAGAAGGAGATGGGAAATGAAATAGGTAGCACTTAATAGACAAAGCCAGTGAAAGTTTCTGTGGTCAAAGAAAACTTCCAACTTTTTTTGAAAGTTATTTACAAAGCTCTTATGAATGTTGGAAGCAGCAGAGATTAATTAAAAATCTACTAAATTGCACCCCTTCTCTATAAACTTTGAGTTTCTTTTTTTACCATTAATTTCCACATTTGGCCTAGTTATCTTTTATGTCTTGGCAGTGTAGTAAGATTTCCAATTCCCTGGGAGAAAGTTCCTTGCATACGCCTTAGTTGTCTCTACATTTTTCTATTTTGAAGATCAGCAGATCCCAAAGAAGTTTATGAGTTGGGCCTCGAAGTCAGTGCAATATGAAACTGAATGCTAACTTTTGTCATGTAGGCACATATGTGCTTTTCTACAGCAGGGTGCACTAGATTCTCAAAGAGGTTTAAGGGCAAAAATGTTTAAATACAACTGTTCTCACATAGGCAAGGGTTGCCACACATTTGGTAGATGATTAATAGATATATTTCTTTCATTTTCAAGTCAAACTCTTTAATGCATTTTGTCTGCCATATATTCATTTATGTTTTCTTGCTGCATTCAGAATCACAGAATGCTTGGGGCACCTGGGTGGCTTAATCGTTTAAGCATCTGACTTGGGTCAGGTCAGGGTCTTGCGGTTTGTGAGTTCGAGCCCTGTGCCAGGCTCTGTGCTAACAGCTCAGTCCCTGCAGCCTGCTTTGGATTTTGTATCTCCCTCTCTCTCTCCACCCCTCCTCTGCTCACACACACACTCAGTCTCTCTCTCTCTCAAAAATAAATAAACATTAAAAAAACCTTTTTTTAAAGAATCACAGAATGCTAGATGTGGGTAGATTGTTTTAAGTCACCAAGTCCATTGCCCTTACAAAAAAGATAATTGACACCAAACAAGTTATCTGACTTCCCTGATGTTACTAAATTAGTAAGTAGCAGAAATAAAAATAAAAAAATGTCTCCACCTTCATAGGTTGATTCTGATTTTGATATCAGTTAAAAAATCAGGATAAAGGTGAATAAAGGTGAACTACTTAGCAAGATTCACTAAGAATATGTGATTTTGTGGCAAGAATATCATCACCATCGTTTTCCATATTACCATTATCTTCTCTCCTGAGACTCATGTGTTTGCCCACAGCAAACAGATTTAATCCTCATCAATTTCTCTCTTTTCTCTCCCCTTCCCCAGTAAATAAATAATCTGTAACCAAGATGGAAAGTATCCACTTAGAGACATAGCCCAGCAATGTTTTATTTAACACACCTACAGGCTTAGCCATCAAAAAACAGTGTTCTAACCTGAACGTCATAGATAGTGAAGGGAGACAGGTCTCTTAGAATGAAAGAGCCGGGCACATTCATTCCGGTCTTGTAGAGCTTATTATTTACATAGACAGAATATTCAGTGATAACGCCATTTGGGTTTGAAGGAGATGTCCAGATGACACGTACAGCTGTACCGTTGATGATGACAACCTCTGGAGGAAGCATGCCCTGAGGCTCTAGAATTAAAGGAAGAAACTGAATAAACTCCAGCTGTCTCTGAAAAAGCACTTGTTAAACTAAATGCAGATTAGTATTTAGGTTTTGCAAAGGGTTCGTTGCTTATCTGCTTTTCTCTGATGAAGTTATCACAGTCTGTAGTCCTCTGTAAATTGGCTTATTATACTCTCAGTTAGAAACCATAAGAATTGGTGGTAAAATGCTTTATAGCACCAGCATAGTGCTAATCTTCAATACTATGTGACCAGTGGGATATGATGATAAATTATTCACCCATCTGCACCACTAACACATATCTATTATTTGTCTCTTTCCCCATCCCTGCACTCCATACCTCCCAGGGAAAAAAAAAGGAAAGAAAATTTGCTCCTTAAGCAAAAAAATAAAACTTAAATACATTGAGTCTCAAGCTGGTGGAACGTAAAAAATCATTTGATGTTACTAGCTTGTAACTCAAGCAATATGAAGCAATAATGCAATATTGTCATTATGTAAATGATTTTGAATGTTGATTACCATAGGTAATGATGAAATCTAACATTAGGAAAAAAATCTTGCTTGGCGTTAAATTACACAATTATTCAAGCATGTCAGAAATAACTATGCAAAGACCTATTTTTATCACAAGAACCCATCTTAACTAGTTGAAAAATTGTCCTTGTGATCCGTTCTGTTTTATAAACAAAAGGTGTCGACCTTTGGCATCACAAAGGGAAATGGGTTCCACACTTAAAGTGCTCTGCTAATGACCTGGAACATTTGCTTGGGAGGTAATGATATTATAATGTTTATAATGAGACTTTATAAAGCCAAAAAGATTAGAAAGACCATTCCAGACACATTTCAGCTTCACAAGTTGCTTCCCTTGCTTCCTCCCCCTTGCTAACTGGCTTAGAAATGAGTCACAGGCAATTTTTCTCAGTGGCTGAACTTCTACCTACCATTTCTGGTGACTCAGGGAGAGCCCTCACTGTGTTTGGCTGTCGTTTCGAAAAGCATACTGCATCTAAGAGCAAATCTTTAAAAAAAAATGTTTCTAAATGTCACCATTTATTGATGTGAACTAAGCTCCAAACTAAGCATACACTGAAAAGAACAGTAACAAAACGGGGTAATATCCCATTATTAGAGCCTTGTGCTGCTGTCTCTGAGGGACCAGGTATTGATCTGCCACTTGATGACAGGGAGCACTTAAGCGCTTTAGCCCCAACCCCCTTCCGTCCAACACCGGAAATTTTATAACGGAGGGATGACTGATCTCAACCTCAGCAAGAATCAATCAATTTCATTTGCATCTCTGAAGCCAAGGGTCCCTTGAAATCTGGACTCACCCCCATCGAAAGTGGTTGCACACAATACTTCACCACTGATGCTGTGGACGCCATTGAAGACAGAGATAAAAATTCGATATTCTGTGTTTGGATTTAAGTGGCCGATGACATGAGAGTTTACATCTGGGAGGATTTTTAGAGATTCATTTGAGGTAGCAGAACTCCAAAAAAGTGTGTAAGATTCAACATCACCTTGCAGGTCTTGAAAACCTGTTGACAACAAATGCAGGATACTGTAAATGGGGCTGATCTAAAAGGTTCTCAAGGGAAAAAGAAAATAAATTTTATCTTAGGCAATTTCTAGAAGGGAACAATAGAAAGCTTGCAGAAACTTCTTTATGGTGGTGGTGGTTTCTGTTTCTTTTAACAAAGTTAATTTTTCCTCCTCATCCCATAATTAATTGCATAGAGACATTTTACAGGATGATAAAATTTCAAATTCTTTCACGTATTTTAATTATGCTGCTTGTAGTTATTCAACTAATTTTCAAATCTGCAACATAACAATCACAAAAGGAAACTAAGAGTAAAATAAAATATTGAGTACATGGAACAGCTTCTATTTCTAAGTAATATCCCTGAGAGAAGTCTATGCTAATACAAATAAAGGCATTTCATCCCATGGAAACTAGAACTTGAGGCATTTTAAAAATTGCTAACAAAATCTGCTAAATGATACCTAAAGGAATGTTGGACTGATATTGTATTATATACACTGTAGATGTAGCGCCATGCTTGCTTTAAGGATTTGCTGAGGATGATATTTGAATTTTTATCAAGGTTCTCATTCTTTTCTCCTAGTTCATTGTGTTTCTATGATGTAGACAAATGCTGAAAGGATGCCAACATCAATCACTTACTGTCTGACAATTATAACTCATCAATTCTTCCACCTTCTTCCTTTCAAAAACCAGGCTACTCTTTTCTTTTTCCTCTTTCATCCGATTTCAACTTCTTTGGCCTAAGCTCTGTTTCTCATTAACTTTTTACAATGATGCTTTAAAAAGAAGACATAAAACAGCCATTTTTTGGGGGTACCTGCATGGTTAGTTGGTTGAGCTTTCAACTCCTGATTTCAGGTCAGGCCATGATCCTGCAGTTCATTGGATTGAGTTCTGGATTGGGCCCTGTGCTGACAGTGCAGAGCCTGCTTGAAATTCTCTCTCTCCCTGTCTCCTTGCCCCTCCCTCACTCACACTCTTTTTCTCTCAAAGTAAATAAATAAATAAATATTTTTAAAAAGCTGTACATCCTTAGGTAGGAAATAGTATAAGTAGTATACTGCTCTACTTATATTAGTATTATTTTTAAAGACCTTCTGCAGAAACTGTTACCTTGGTTCAAGCTAGAGTTGGAGGCAGAATGTTGATTTACGAGCCTGAAATTGTATGTAAAAGTATGTGTCAAAACAGTTCAGTAGCACTAGTCCAAGGACTGAGAAGAAAATGTGGCATTTCTCTTTGTGGGGATTTAAGTACAGTATCTCTGATGTGTGGGATCCTAGTACATGGCCATGAAATGGAATATGGCTTTAGGGAACATATGACTTTTTTTTAAGGACCCCTTTTCATTAAGATCTTGAGGGTCTTGCATAAAAACTGAATGCTGAGCACATTACTGCTTTGATTTTAGCTCAAGAAATAGTTGAAAAGGTTTGGAATGCCAGCATATGTGAAAGAGTTTATAGTAAGAGATCATTAGCAACAAAGTTGGGAAATTCTGGGGATAAGATATTCTTTTCTCTGATGTCACAAAATGTAAGCACCTTCAGTAGTGAGGTCATTATTATGCATTGGCAGGAACTGGCTATTTGTAACCATTAATATTTTCCCAAATGGTATCAGTCGAGTGTACCAAAGCCACTGGTGCTATGAATGTAAAAGTTTCTTCTTTCATTATAATTATTTTCTACTGGCTCACAATTGTATTACCGATTAATTTATGGCGGTTGAAATATAATGGAAAATGCACTAGATTTGACGTCCATGTAGTATTTTAGTTTGTTAAATGAGGACTCAGGTTAGAAATCCAAGCTCTAAACATACAATTTAATAAAGTGCTTTCAAACTTACAAATATACATGGGTATTACCTGGGTTATTAAATGTGCCTGATATCTTTTCCATCAAGCTCCAATCAACGTACCTATGTGTATGCATCAAAAATGCTGCAGCTAACACTTGAAAGTTCAAGATAAGCGAGGATTGCATGTCCACATATGGATAAAGTTCCATTAAATGCCCATTCTTACCCAAGTACCATATGTCAACCCATCTGAAAAGAAAAGATCTATTGCTCACCTAACTATAGAAAAAGATGGCAATTCAGTTCCACTGGTCCTGTCTTACCCCATGATACAGAGGCCTCTATAACCTGAAAACAGGGAGCATCTCTGGACAAAAAAGTGCCAGATTTCTGCACTGTCTTGCCTCTCACCAACATTTGCCTCAACATTTCTTTTTCTTCATTCATGTAGATAGTACAGAGTTTAAAACACGGAAAAACTGTAGAAACAACTCATATCATAGTCATCCTATGAGAAGTCCTTGGAGGTGTGCACGCATAAAAGGATGCTTTTTCATTGTTCGAATGGGTTTTTAAACTTCAGTGTGTTCTTCCCAAGTCATTGGACTATCTAAGAAACAGAAGACACTTCCTCAGATCAACAGGCCAGCACAAAATTAAAGGCTGCTGACTTTGAGTCTACCTTTGAGAGGGATGCTATTAGAACAGAAATAGCTGGAATGAGGAATGAAGTAAATCTTACTCTCCCTGGGTATTGGTTAAAGCTGGACTTGAATATAGTTCCCTTTTCAAGAAAAGAGACAAATATTAAGTTACAAGGCTTCTTCATGGCATAAGAGAGGAAAACATTGTCCAGAAGCTTCAAGAGCAGATTTGCATGTGCATTATCTCTCTGAGTATGAAAGTTTTACAAAACATTTGCTTTGGGTTCTTAAAAATCACAAAAGGGACATGCCTTTCTGAAAAAGAGGCCTCTAGGAAACATGTGCCTATAATCATGAAAAGACAGACATGAAGACAAAGGTATTAATTAATCATGCTTAAATAAGAAAGTGAGGAAACATAAAAAGCAATGGCAGAATTAAAGTTGTCATGGAAAGTAGAAGAGAGAAGAGTTAAAATGCACAGTCAGAAAGAATAAAGTGGAAAACTACAGGAAAAAAATCAGTGAAAGAATAGTAGAAAGTGAGGGCATAGAACAAAAATATCTAATCAACTTGAAAAATACATGAAAGAAATAATCACAGGCACAAAATACCTCATGAAACCTTACCCCAAATAAAAGTTTATGTCCATAAATTGAATAGATTAATACAGTTTTGATCAAAATAATGGCAATATATCCAAACACAGACATGTGGACCATTAAAACATTTCAAAGGTAAACTAAAAATTAAGAGATCATCTATAGTGGTACATGGGTGGCTCAGTCGGTTAAGCATCCATCTGACTCTTGATTTCGCTCAGTTCATAATCCCACAGTTCATGAGATCAAGCCCTGTGTCAGGCTCTACAAGGACCATGTGGAGGCTGTTTAGGATTCTCTCTATCCCTCTCTCTTTCTCCCTTCCTGGCTTGTGCACTCTCTCTTTCATAAAGTAAATCAATAAGGTTTAAAATAAATAAGTAAAATAAAATAAAATATCATCTAGAAAGGAGAAAAAAAATCAGGGAACAAAGCCTACAAAATTAGGTTTCTTATCTGGAACATCAAACATTTGAAGACAATGTAGCAATTTCACCAAGTTTTGGGGAAAAAGATTTTGATCCAAGACTTTCATACACATCCAAGTCATTATGTGCAAATACAACAGAGAGACTTTCTTATGTAGGGAAACTTTTTTTTTAAACTATAACTAATTAAGAGTAATAAACTTATTTAATTTATTTAACTTTAATGATAAACATTTTCCAATAATGTTATACAGAAGGCAAGAAAATGCAATTCAAGGTCCAGAATTTAGGATTGAGAACGTTTGGAATTGCTAATAAAAACTGAAACTATTTAGAGAAAATAATTCTATAATAATTTATAAAGCAAATATTGAAAATGACAGGTGAGAAGGGCAGGGAAAGTAACAGTGAATCCTGTATCATACATAAAACTGGAACATTATGGAAAAATAGAGAAAGACAGGACTACCTAATGATAGCATTAATGGGACACATAGCAATTTAACTTTAGAAATGATTACAGGGGATAAAATTTAGTGTTCACTAACACCCATGCTTTTGTCTTCCTATCAAATATATTTTCTGGGCTCCTTGCATCTGGGTGAGATCATGTGACCAGTTTGTGCCATTTTTGGAGAAACTGACCATCTCTGATTGTCTTTAGTTTTCCACCTAGAGGGCTTGGGAAGGCCCAAGGGAATGTGGATCTACTAGATGGAAGGAGCCAAGTGACTCCAGGGAGTTTAGAAGGGATAAGGAAGAGCTATAGAAATCTCACATTTATGGTTTTGGTTTCTGTGTGAATCCCATTACATAAAAGAGAAAACACAGTAGCAATTATGGGATGGAAGATTTGACACTTGTTTCTCGAGAGACTTCTTGAGTTTTAAGTGATTCTGTGCCAACTAGGTAGACTTAGAAATTAAAGGGTGAATATTTGAGTTAGAGTCATATGATTTGGAGGTATACACGCTAACTTGTGATTGAAGGAACAAGAAAAAATGAGGATTTCCCATGAGGTTATATTTTCTCAGATATTCTAATTCTATTTTGTGCAGCCCATATTTTCTAGAATACATGAATTTATCTGAGTAAAGACATTTCTCTAACTGTGGCATATCAGTCAGGACAATCTTAGTGAACTGAAGAAGAAGGTTATAACTTCTGGACACAATATTTGCTATTAAATGTTATTTTGGGTGGCAATCTGTATGGGTTGGTCAGAAATGTGGTCTTAGGGGCACCTGGGTGACTCAGTCAATTAAATGTCTGATTCTATAGAGGTTTCAGCTCAGGTCATGATCTCACAGTTCGAGAGTTTGAGCCCTGCACTGGGCGCTATGTTGACCTCATGGAGCCTGCTTGAAATTCTCTCTCTTCTTCTCTCTCTCTGCCCTCTGCTCTTCCTCTCTTGAAATAAATAAATAAGCTTAAAAAAAAAAGAAATCTGGTCATAGCTGTAACAGATGAGAATCCACTCTCTTTGTAGTAGATTTCCTAAATAATTTAGAATAGCTGTTAGTTGGGCTTGTTGAAAGTCCTCTTACAAAAGCACTTAGATTATCCACTTTACATGCTGTTGACTTATTTTTAAAGATTATTATTGATATTCATTACTGTCCTCTAGATTTTTATTATCTAGACGAGGGTTAGCCAATGATAGTCTATGGGCAAACTTGCCAATAGCCAAATTTGGCCTGCCATCTGTTTATATATAACCTACAAATTAAAAATGCTTTTATATTTTTAAGAGGTTGGGGAGGGGAATCAAAAGAAGGATAGTACTTTGTCACATGTGAAAATTATTTAAAACTGTTATCTCAGTTTGTTACTGGACAAGTAACATGCTTGTTTAAGTGTCATCTATTGATGCTTTAGTGCTACGATGGCAAAGTTGAGCAGTTGCAACACAGACTATATATAGCCTGCAAACCCTAAAGTATTTACTATCTGGCTTTTTGCAATAATGTCTGTGGTCTGATCTATTACAATAAACCACTCCATTCAACAGGTGTACACATTTGTCTAGAATTGAATTCTTCAGCCACATCTCTCATTAGCAGGTGCATTGGGAGGTAATTTTGTTCAAATTTTAAAACTTGGAAGGATTCCATTAAGGTTATTTTGTAATAAAAGTGTCTTGCTCAGAGATTTTCAAATTAGTGTCCAATTTCCCAAGTTCTATGGTGCAGAGCTCTGTGTCATCAACTATTTCTTAGAAAATGTGAGATTATCAAAGCTACTTCTTGAAGGGCACCTAGCTGGCTCGGTTGGTAGAGCATGTGACTCTTGATCTCTGGGTTGTGAGTTCAAGTCCTATGTTGGTGATAAAGTTTACTTAATAAAAAAAACAATTGTTTTTTAATCAACTTACTTCTTGAGAAAATTCTTTACTCTGATTCTGCCTGAGGGTAAATCTGCTCACATAAAGAAGTGAGTAGCTCTTCTTGGACAGTGACCCCATCCAGGTTCCTCATTTTTCTCAGAAAGATATCTCATGCTTCCTATCTAGGTCAAGCATCAATCAGAAACAAACAACTGCATTTTGGACTCCTCATGAGTTAGTTTTGTCTCTAATTATGTTCCAGCTCCTATCAATGACTGCCAGAGCAAATTGTATTTAAAAGAAATTGTATATGAGATGTGTTAATTATTCATCATTTTACATTTGGCAATGAAAACAGGATAGATAATATTTGCTCCTTAAGTGAATTGATATGAGCAAACAGGGACTGAGATAGTTAGCTAAGCTAAGGTAACCAAGAAGCCCACCAAGAAAGTGATTTAAATAAAATAGATGTTAATTTATACCTCACATAATAGCCTCAAAGTGAGAGAGATTGTGTTCCATTTCAACAATCCAAGTTTTTTCTCTCATGTGGCTTTGGATGTCTTATCGTCCATACCTGCAGAGTTGAAACTGAGAACATTGCCATATCTACATCCCAGTTCAGGGAAATCATGAAGAGAGAACACATAAGCATATATCTAGTGTTTTGTGACCATGACATAAAATGACACATACGTTTCTTTTCACATTCTGTTGGCACAATGACAGGCACATGTCCACAACCAACTCCAAAGCTGGTAAGTGTGGTCTCCAGATTGATGGACAGAGAAACATAATGAGATGACATAGAGAAGAGAACACTGGATTGGGTCATGAGGTGAGGACTTCAAGAGGACCATGTCAGTAGAGTAGGGGGGAAGAAGGTCAGGTAACAATAGGCACACAAGTGAACAAGAGGGCAGCCCATGGAAAAGGCAAACATAGCCTATTTTCTCTGATAACTGGAGTGAAGGGAAGAAAAGTAAGGAGCAAGGTGTGCCAACAACCATGGGTGCTTTTTAAAGAAGCTGACATTGGGGGCACCTGGGTGGCCCACTTGGTTAAGCATTCAGCTCAGTTTCAGCTCAAGTCATGATCTCATGGTTCATGAGATGGAGCCCTGGATGTGGCTTTGCACTGACAGGGTGGAGCCTGCTTGGGATTCTCTCTCTCCCTCTTTGCCCCTCCCCTCCTCATGCGCTCTCTCTCTCTCTCTCTCAAAATAAATAAATAAATAAACAAAAATAAAGAGTTGACATTGGAAATTATTGATATGTATTGCCATTCAAATAAGATAAATTCAGAATGGTCAGAAATTCTTCCAAATTTAGGAGAATCTAAATTCTTCAAATTTGATGGCTTCTGGTTATGAGATAAAGATGCTTTCATGTGGATTTAAACTTACTCTCTTAATGGTGACAACTTCATACTTTTTGAACTTTCCAGAGACTTCGTTGATATTATGACGCAGGAGTAGTATCCGCCTTCATTGTATTACCAGTGCCCACGACAAAAAGAAGTCATAAATAAATGTTTGTGGAAGAAAGGAATGAAAGGAAAGACAGAGAGAGGTAGAAGAGAAAGAGACAGAGGGGAGGGAGACAGGTGAGAAGGAGGAAGGAGAGAGGAGGAGAGGGAAGATGTGGTACAAGATGTGAAGACCCGAAGGCTGGCGTGAGCTCTTGATGGATGGTAAAATGAACAGCATTTGGATAATTTTTCATGTCCTCTTTTTCAGTCCCTGCCTCTCTCACTACCTCGTGTCTTCTTGCTCTGTTCTGGCCGTGGGTGACCTTGTTAGTGAGAGGACCTCAAGAGAGGTGCTGCCTTTCCACTGTATCCTCTCCTGGGCATTTTCTTATTTGGCTGCTTATTGTAGAGTCAAAATGTGGAGGATCTTAATAAATCACTCAGCAAAGTGTTAATAACCATTAGGTAAAAGTGCATGAGAAATACCTGAAAACTGATTAGTTTGAGTTTGGGAAGTGCTGCTTACTAACTATAATGTTGAGTGAATTATAAAGTTTCAGTTTCTATCTCATGGGGCCTTTCTGAGAATTGTATGTATAATTTAACTGAAGGTGTTTTTGTATCTCTTTTTATGAAAATACGATTTTTTTCACTAACATAATTTATCTTCATGATATTTCATTTAGGCTGAAATATTTTCTTTTATTATATCGAATAGGGATAAGACCCTCCTATCTCTCTAGGGACCAGGAAGATGGCAAGTGTGTGACCTGGCTGGAGTGGAAGCCATTACTCAGTGATGACTGATGATTCCTCCAGCAACACAGGAATAGTTTTACCCAGTTAATTGATTTTTCAAATCAATCCCCAAATCATCATCTTTATGTGTGATCTTCTGATTGCTAAATGTTGGCAAAAATATTATTTTTTTTAATACTACAGACAAAACAGTGAATGGGGGACGGGGGTAGGGGGTCTGTGGCCTGTGTGCTGCCAGTGTGCGGTATGCACCCTAAAGATCAATTGAAGAAATGCTGGGATGTGTTTCCGTCACATGACATCACATAGCAACGCAAACATTTAAAACGGGTGCTTCTAAAATGTTCAGTAACACTCCTGTTCATCTGTCGTTAGTAAACATTTACTAGAAATATACAGCTACCAAAATGGTGTGTCCATATGGAAGTGATAGTTTAGAAAGCATATTTTTTTAAATATATTTTATGTTTTTTTGAAAGACACTTTTTAATAAGTAAATATATAAATTTATCCAGCTGACTTTCAACCCATAGGTTTCTGCCTTTTAGCGTATTAAACAGTGTACGAAGTGTATCTCTCGAATCAAGAGAACAACTTGCATTACAATTACAAAACCGAGGTGGCTCTATCACAGAGGAGTGACTAGTTAATTTACTTAGGCGAGCAGGTTGCACAGAGGAAGAAAATGATAACGCAACAAGCCTTCGAAGCGCTGACCCTCTTCTGAGAGTTGACCTTTGTGCTCACAAATAGTTATCTGAAATATTTCGAAGGTATGAATGGAAATAACAGCAGATTGCATTACCTACATCCTGAAGGTCAGAGGTTCGGATTACCCAGGTAATGAAACTTCAGTGAGCTGCTGCAGATCTATTAGGTTTGTCAGTTTTTATAAGCATGCTTACTTCAGGCATGCAATTATAACGTAAAGGACCGATATTGGCGAAAATTCCGCAGCTGGCTCTTAACAGCAGTATTCAAATGTCAGATGGAGGGGGAGGACACCCACCTTTATGAGCAGGCTCTTCAGATGAATCAGGTGGTGAAGGTGAAGAAGAGGAAGAGAGAGATGAGTGAAAATATATTATACATAAAAATCCATCTCCAGGTAAAAACTTTGTATTTTTCCCAGAGGTGTCTCAGAGGGTAATCACAAGCAGCAATTAACTTCTTCCATTCTTCCATTTAAATGGTTTAAAAGATCCCAATAGAGGTGACACCGATTATTAGAAACGTGCAACCTTACAAAAACCCTAGGTGATAGTCTTTCATTAAAAATGGGTTACTTAGTGGCAGCGTAGATCAACAGAAGCAGGACAGATTTTAATCTACAATTAATGTCACCTAATACTGGTTTTAATTCACAAATGATCTAACATGAAAGCAAATTCACTCAGGTGCCTCAGTGGTACAGGAATCATGTCTTACACTGTAACAAAACTCAAAAGTCGAGTCAAAATCATGTGGTTACTATTCGTCAACCAGCAGTAGATTTACATCTTTGTATGTAATAGTAGATGATTACCCTGGCATGTACAGTTTTGTTTCATAAGAGAAACATTTTAATTGGGGATTTCCAAATTAGATATTTCTCAATATTTGGTAATACTGATACTTAAAAGAATGGTTACAGCACATATTTCCATGACAAAAAGATTATTTTCATTTTTAGTATATTTTTTTTAATGTTTATTTATATTTGAGGAAGAGAGAGACAGAGACATAGAAAGAGCAGGGGAGGGGCATAGGAGAGGGAGACACAAAATCTGAAGCAGGCTCGAACTCATGGACGGCGAAATCATGACCTAGCAGAAGTCAGACCCTTAACCGACTGAGCCACCCAGTCTCCTCACGTGTTGTTATGTTTGGATTGTGAAAATGGATCGTTACAAATTAACAGGTTTACTACTACGTGCTACTCTACTGACCAACTAGACCTGAAATTTCAGTTACTGTGGTTTCTAAAAAGTGGCAGAGCGGATTAGATCCATCTGTGAGCTGTTCTGTCCATAAAGGTGGGTTCTCAATGGGGCCAGGGTGAACCCCCTGCATTATTGAAGCAGGGTCAGTGATGACATCTGGGCTTCAGTGTCCTGTGCCAAACTGGAATTCTGCCTACCATCAAGGCTGAAGATGATTCACCTAAAAAATCCTCACATTTACGGCAATTCTAGTCAATGGTTCTTGCTAATCAATGATGAGTTACAAGATGGGGGGCAGAGCTTTCTTTAGGAAAGTGCAAAATATTGCGTTGTATCAAATTATATGTGGACATTTCTGGCACAACTGCCTGGTGTGACAGAAACTATATTCTCAACCAAAAGGAATGGAAGAGGGAGAGAAGGCCCAGGAAGGATGTAGAAGTAGGGAGAGAAAGTCTCTCTCTGAAGGACAGAAAAGAAATCTCAGCTTTCTGTCTTGTGTGTGTGTGTGTGTGTGTGTGTGTGTGTGTGTGTGTGTGTTTGTGTGTTTTCACAGGTCTATTATAAATTCATTTTGGTACTACTATGTTAAGGGGAAATTAAGGGTGAGAAGCTTACTTACTTGGTTTAGCCCATGTCACGTCAATGGCCGTGTGGTTAAGAACAGTTGCTGTGAGGTTGGTGCCCCTCTTGGGAAGACCAGCTAATGTCGTCACGGTAGCCGGTTGGCTTGATGTAAAACCCACACTGTTGTGTACGAAGACCTTATACTCGTACGTTGTAAACCTAAAAGGTTATTTTTTAAAAGGTTATTAGACATTTCGCTTTTACAGAAAACAAAACACATAATTTTCTTTTTCCTCACAAAATACAGGATTTCCTTCAAAATGCACAAATTTCTTCCCTCCTCCCTAAAAAACAGAATGATCTTCCTTTTGCTCCTTACACAACAACATATTTTTGTGTAACTCTGGAGCCTTCACCCAAGTGTCAGGAAAAATATTTTATTAGGAATGCTAAAGCAAATACCCACTGTTTAAAACAAATGTGGCTTATCATTTTCTCCTTCTTATTGTTTTCAGAAGTGGTAAGGATTACAGCTCAATTCAAGATGCAATTACAAATCTGGCAACCTGCCAGCTTTCTATCTGAATTTGATCCAGAGAGTTTTATGCTCTTCTTTTGGGGAAACTCATCCATTTTCAAATATCAGAATCCCTCATCACCGTTTTCTTCCTGTACCTATCCTTCCGCCCCATAATCTCACTGGAAGAGAGATAAACCCCTAAATTAAATCGTAACTGTGACCAAAGTATGCAGCATTCTCCCGCTGAGAGGTTTGCATTTTGTCGTTCGTGCGACCATATTTACTTGAGTCAGTACAGTGGGAACTGAGGATTGCTTTGCAGAGGGAGAAAACTGGGTATGGCTTCCCAAGTCATATATGGAATCGATGCTTGAGTCAAGCCATCAATTCTTTATCCTTTTTGGTTCTTGCAGGTAGAAGACTAACATACTCTCTTCGTTTGGTTTAAAACCACCCAGATAGGAAAATGTTATTTCTAGACACAGTCACATGTTATTTGTAGACTCTGCCTGGACAATGTTTAGATCGGGTAACTTGCTTAAACGTGGTGCACGCCACATAAGTACCCCCCAGGGGACATCCAGGACTCGGATCATCATCACCTTATTTGGGTTTCCCACATCATCCAGGATCCCTCACATCCAATGCGGGGGCCCATGGAATTTGTCTCCATGAATCACAACTTATCAGGCATGACAAAGAGTGGATGCCATTTTCAGGATTGTGCAAAAGAATTCTATCAGGATTCTCCCAGCATTTTGCTCCCACCTTTGTAGAAGTCTGCTTGCCTCATCTTGCTTCTCACTCACAGCCCAAAGACATGGGACTCTGCCTCAGCCACATGGAAGGCACTGCTCTGCTGTAGTGACAGGAAAGGGCTTTGGGATGTCTTGGAAGCTGATTATCCGTTTTCCCCAAATAGTCTAGCATCAGATTTTCTATATTGTTTCTATTTGTTTTACCCTTTCTCTGCATATTTTTCTTTCCTTTTTTTCTGGTACCTGTGACTGTGAACTTACGCAGAAATAGGGTGTTTGCAGATGTAATCAAGTTGAGGTCGTACGAGATTTGGGAGAGCCATAAATTCAACAGACTGAAGTCTTTATAAGAGAAAACAGAGGACATATTTGATAAGGGGACACACAGGGGGACACACATGGAGAAGATCGTTAAATTAAAGTTCTACCATCACAAGTGAAGGGACAACTGGGGCCCCCAGAAGCTGGAAAAGGTGAGGAACAATTTTTCCTCACAGGCTGGACAGAGCATACGTCTGTCAACACCCTGAGTTTGGATTTTTAGCCTCCAGAATTGTGAGAGAATAAGTTTCTGTTGTTTTAGCCCACCCAGTCTCTTTCTGGCAACCCTAAGGAAACTAATACCAATTCTTTCGTCAAGTTCCAAATTCTTGCTATGACCAAGACAACTGAAAGATAATAATAACCTTTACTTAGTAGCCAATAATGCTTCACATGCATTAACTCACTAGTTTCTCACAATTACCGTATAAGGTACTATTATGACAACTATTTTGAAAATGAGGAAAATAAATTTCAAAGAGTTAAATCACTTGCCCAATTTGTCAAGCTGGTAAGTGAGACAGTACAGATTCAAACCCAGACAGCCTGATTCTGAAGCCTGCTCTTTTAACCACGATGCAATGCCGCCAACATAATAATGCTGGTGAAAATAACAGCAATAATAATCATAAGGATAATCTGATCTGTCAATACTTGGATGATGTCATGTGACTAGGGCTTGACCTTTGAGTTATTTTTCTGGTAGTGGGGATAGATTTTTGCTTAGGTATCCAAATACTCTCACCAAATTTCCTCTGTAACCACTGGTATGCATTTGAAGGATGGTGAGTTGGGGTTAAGAGGGTAGCAAGTCTGTGACAATGGAATGAAACAAAAGCTAATGGCTCACATGGGAATTGAACCTGAGACCTTGGCTTCATTAGCTCTCTCCCTGGGGAAATACTTTTAATTGTGTTTTACTTCATAAAATGGCTTAAAAGAAAGTTAGCTAGAGGCCGGATGCCTAATCTTCTCTCCTACAGTATGTGAATTTTTCTTCCACATGTCCGTGCTATTATTCATTCAGTAATCTTTATGGCTTTAAAGGGATACCGTTTGTGTGGTTCTTTTCTGCAAGTGGAATTAATAATATCAGGTGAATAAGTGATAAATTGTAAAAAGTTTCTGTAGGGCTTCAGTTCTTCATGTGATAATTTAAGTGATTTCATTATAATTTAGGTGTGGTAAAATATACATTTTATAGCTACATAGTAGATATTGAGGCCTTATAGATATGTGTAATTGGAATGCCTCTTTGCAAAGTAACATTAGAATTTTTGAGGGAGACAAGGCTCTACATCAAATAAAAAAAAACTGCTCCATCTTAGAGGTAAGAAAACTAAGACTCAGATGGTCACCTTGGTGGCTCAGTCAGTTGAGAGTCTGACTTCGGCTCAGGTCATGATCTCATGGTCCATGAGTTTGAGGCCCCCATTGCGCTCTGCACTGACAACTCAGAGCCTGAAGCCTGCATTGGATTCTGTGTCTCCCTCTCTCTCTGCCCCACCCTCGCTTGCCTGTGCTCTCTCTCCCCCAAAAAATAAACATTAAATAAAGATATTTAAAAATTAGGAATCTAAGACTCTGAGGAGTGGCTTTGCCTAAGGTTTTACCACTCGGTAAGATGACAAAGTGAGCCTGAACTCTCCTCAATTCCTAATATTAAATCCTTTCCACTATTTATTACTTTATTTGAGAAATCACTAGGAATTTGACTTGAAGTTCATGCATTTGTCTTTTGCATTTTCTTTAACTTTCATGGTTAAGTTACATTTTTCAGGATATAAGATCTTGAATTCTCTCACATGGAATACTAAAGCCTGTGGTTTTCATTGCATCGCAAACCTAATCTTCATGTTAGTAAGTATATATACTTACGACTGTGTGGGTCAGTTTATACTTTGCCACTTCATGTCAAAAAAATAACGTATGTATTAGTGTGCTTAAAGTGGTATTTTTTCATCTACTCAAGGTGTGTTGTTTTTTAGATGAACCTATGTGTTGATTATTGACATCACATGTGATATTCCATTTAGTTAATAATAAAAGAACACTTTTAAAAGAAAAATGCTACGAGTGCCTGAGTGGCTCCGTCAGTTAAGCATCTGATTTCAGCTCAGGTCATGATCTCATGGTTGGTGGGTTCGAGCCCTGCTTCAGGCTCTGTGCTGACAGCTCAGAGCCTAGAGCCTGCTTTGGATTCTGTGTCTCCCTCTCTCTCTGACCCTCCCCACTCATGCTCTGTCTCACACTATCTCTCAAAAAATAAATAAGTGTAAAAAAAATTAAAAGAAAAATGCTAGATGGAATGACATCATATACTCGTGCAAAACATATGTATATCAACCAATTTCTGTTCCCTAGATTGGTTTTGAAAAATGTACTTTATTTTTATTTTTAGCATTTTAATTTATTATTGAGAGACAGAGAGAGACAGAGCATGAGCAGGGGAGGGACAGAGAGAGAGGAAGACACCGAGTCCGACAGGCTCCAGGTTCTTAGCTGTCAGCATAGATACTGATGCGAGGCTCAAATTCAGAGACCAAGAGATCATGACCTGAGCCAAAGTCGATGTTTAACGGACTGAGCCACCCATGTGCCCCCAAAATGTGCCATTTTAAACTGTATGGGAAATCTGCAAAGTGAATGAACACTTATAGAGAGTCTATCTGTAGCCAGTGAAACCAATTTTTGGGGTCAATTTAGGAAGACGGGGCTACAACAGTTATTCTCTAAGGAGGGCTGGGTGGCTCAGTTGGTTAAGTGTCCAACTTCAGCTCAGGTGATGATCTCACAGTTTGCAGGTTCAAGCCCCACGTCTGGCTCTGTGCTGACAACTCAGAGCCTGGAGCCTGCTTCAGATTCTCTGTCTCCTTCTCTCTATGCCCCTCTCCTGCTCATGCTCTCAAAATACAACATAAAAAAACATAAAAAAATAGTTATTCTCTAAATCGCTAATTTGTTTAAGCCCCCCTCTTCACCAATATACAGAAAATAGAAAACCTTGATACAAATGACTATGGTATTTTTCATAGTAAAAGAAAATTTATATTAAAAACTTATTTATAAAACAGTACTTGTTTCACGGTTCAGTTCTTATTGGTCAAGTGAATTAGAAGGTTAGGTTCTGTTCAAATGCTAAGTTTTTATGACTCCAGGAATCTGTTTATTTAGAGTAGAAAATTACATGAATGAATGAGTGGATATTTCATAGTTACTAAGGCATTTGGTCTCATAACTTTCAGGATATAAGATCTTAACTTGTAACTTGGTAGATTACTGTCACAAAAATCTACCTGTCCAATAGAGAAATAAGCCCTATAGAAACTTCGG
This sequence comes from Suricata suricatta, assembly GCF_006229205.1. Lineage (NCBI taxonomy): Eukaryota > Metazoa > Chordata > Mammalia > Carnivora > Herpestidae > Suricata > Suricata suricatta. The sequence goes on from NC_043702.1 coordinate 160,255,267, forward strand.
CAAGATTACACATTATACTGTCTGCCGTGTTGGAGACATCATTTCATTTACTCATTCATTTGTTCATTCATTCAAGAATATATATTGAACACTAACAACATTCTAGATGCTAAACATAATGAACATGATATCTGTTCTTCTGGAGTACATATTTTTTACAGAAATATGTTTTTAAATGAGAACCCCTAAAATATCTGTTCATGTACTCCATTTTCTTCGAACATGCATCACATAGAGCATCCAATCTAACATTCACCAGTCAGGAAGTCTTCACGGAGGGGGTGCCATTTGGATTAGGTGTTGATGGCAAGCAACATGCTGTCCAGTGAAGACATCTGTCTAGGGGGAAGAATTATTCCATGGCAAAATGTGTGGAAGCTTGTATCTTGAAAGGGTCGCCTGTGTTTCTGTAACCAATAAAATTCTTGAGTGCAGTCACAGAATGCCTCAGGTTATTTTCATCAGAATTAAAAATGTGTCAACATTATTGATGTCCTAACAGAATTCACGTGTCAACATTGTCACCAGTATAAATCATGCTTCTGAAAATTCAGGCAATTCTGCTGCTTCTCCCACTAACTCTTCTTCTTATCTGCCACATGCGAACGTATGTTTGAGTACGGCATCACATGTGGGGACACTGGAGACGCCTCTGCTAGCATGCTGCTCCTTACACCCCCAAATCCTTTGTGGGAATGAACAAATAAACAAACAAAGCACAACACTGTTTCTATTGCTTAAAACTGCAGTTATTTGACTATCCCAGTGATGGTATCTACCTTTTCTTTATACCACTTATTTGCTGTTTCTAAAAATGCTACTCAGGATTTCTTCTTTTTATATTGAAGAGTAATGCTTATCATCCTTGCAAATTTTCATAATCTGCTACTTTCTAGATTGTGAAGGCAAGTTGCAGCTATCATATTATCAAGTAGCTATATTTATGTTACCAGAATGCCACATGTAAAATAATTCTACTGTGGTTTTTGTCTTTGCTGTACTATGTCATCATGTTAGAAAGAAATGCAAAAAAACCCAGATCTTTTTGAAAAACATATTAGGGGGAAAATCTCCTATGACAAAATGCATTCTTCCACATTTAGAAGCTCATTTTTCATGAGGAAAGGTTTCATATGATGGCACTTGGAAAACGATAGCTTGAGGTAAATTTAGAGCAATGAAAAAAAAATCTTGATGGAGAAACTCACTGTGAGCCTACTACTGTAATGTAAATGTGAAATAGACACATAGTTGCTCATTGTGGATTAGGTACCTTGCTATGAGATGGCACACCAGTGTTTGCAGAAGTTGGCTTTCATTCTGAGACTCAACATGTCCTTACATTTTGACATTAGTGACGAAAAGAATAGGCTCCAGCTCGTGTTAGTGTGCATGGAAGAAAGCCTCTTTCCATGTACCCTCTGTATGTACAAAGTTAACTTGGACTTAACAGCTACAACTTAAATACACTCATCCTACAGAAGCAGGTGACGTGGAACTGGCCCAGTCTGTCCTTGTTAGCAAGGCAGGACCTGTCATCTGCATACATTTGATCTTATTGGGAAGGAGGGGAATGAAAAGTATATTCTTTTGAGTATTATCCCCCTGAAAGACATCCTCTTCTAGGGCTTGAAATCTTTCATTTTGGAAGGTTTAAAAAAATCAGAATCTATGTCAGTGAAGTGTAAACTTAGATTTGGTAGCATATTTAGCCAATGGATTTAATTTTCAAACACTCAAATCCAACTATCCTTTGAAAATAAGATAAATATTTAATACTGAATACTTTCATTTAAAGATAGGACAATTAGTGGATCCTTGAGGAGTCACACGGAAGCCTCTTTTGAGACTGTCAGTGTGAAAGAAGTACAGTTAGACATTTATAAATAATAAAAAGGAATGGAAGTTAGAACTTATCTCCCTTTATACACTTATTCAGAGCTCAGTTATTATAATCTACAAGTCATAATTTATTATTTCTTATAACTTGTTCTGCCTACATCAAATCCAAAACAAAAAAGGAGGGCACGCCATCACTGTGTTCTTGGTAGTTTTGCTTGATCACTCAGAAAACAAGGTGCTGGAAATCATAAGCGTGGGCTGATGCTTACAACGAAGGTTACTGCCCCCTTTAAACCCTGCCTGGCTCACCTCAGCAGCATCAGATGATAACAGCATGTTCACCAGGTTTATCAAGTGATGAAAATGTCAGGGAACCGGAAGTTATGGTTCCCCCAACGGCCATAACTTGGCTACTTTGCACAGAATTATTAAGGAAGAAAAGTTAGAAACTGACAAGTCATATAAACCCACAGTTACATGCGTTTGTTTACACAGAGCAAAATTCAGTAATGAGGCAAGTTGGTTGTGTAAGTCAGACAAAGTCATCCCTTACCCAAGATAACATAAGAAGAAAGGAATTTTTATTTAAATTATCTAGATAGTTAGCTCAATATTCTATTCAGTACATGGAGATTTAAAGGAAAAAAGTAACCACTGGAAGCATTTGAATTTTAGAATAATATAATAGCTATTTAGATTAAATAGCTCTGCTTTCTATAGATCTATAGCTAACCAGAATATACCACGTGACTAAGGGCATTGATCACAATTTATGTTTATACTCACAGATACATTCATAAAGTGATGCCCAATGAATCTGAAGTTAATTTTACTTTTTATATCCAAAAAAAGTCCATATTTAAAGCTGATTCTAGATGTAGCTGTGGTAATACCTGATCAAGTTGGAAAGAAACACTTCAATGTTCCATTTATTTATGTATATGTAAGATAAGAAGGAAGTAAGGAACAATGATGGAGTCAGGTGAATAGTTAATTGCATATTCTTCTTAAAGGCATTAGAATTCAATTACACCTCCCCACCCAAAAAAACAGCCAACCAAACAAGTAAGTCAACAAGACAAATAAAAGCCAAAGGGTAAGGTCATTAAGGAGCTGGTAGACAGGTGTGTAGCAAAGTAAGCTGAGGGCTCAGGTCCTCCCCTCTAAAACCTGAGCGACTGCTAGTTTACCAGCAGGGGTCATGGGCCCTGGCTCCAGCGGTCAGGGTGGGTAATGGCGGCATCTCCCAAAAAAGATCACTTCTCAACAGAAAAATAGTCACAGCCCATAATGCCCACCAGTGGACTAATTTACAGTTTTGTCTCAGAGTTTTGAGGGAATCTTCCATGGAATGAAGGCCCTCTAGTTTTTTTGGACTTATAAAGGATAGAGGGATTAAAAAAAAAAGCATTCTAATAATATGAAGACTCACACCGGTTATTCTTAATATTAAAAAGAAACACATATTGTTTTTTATCATAAGCTGCTTACATGGTTCATATTAGTTATTTGAATAAAAAAGATTTGTTTTGCTAGTTTTAGCATAAGGAAAAAAAAACCCTTGACGTTTAGCATTTTGAAACTAGCCAAAATACCTCCTCAGCACATTTGGTTAGATATACATTCCCTTTCTGGAAGCAGTTGTCATCAAAGTGTTTATGTCATCTTAGGCTTCAATTTAATTTGTGGGGATTTAACTACATTTCTTTTCTTAAAACTTAGATTTAGCCCTCTCATTAAAAATCCTTAAAGGCATCACTAAAAACTCAATCATTAATGTTTGGCTATGGTTATGATTCCTTAATAAGTTTTCATTCCTTCTACAAAGAAACTTTACCTTTCTGAGATTTATTCTCTTTTTCAGACAAGTATCTCATGACTGAACCACTGACTGTAACATTTAAGAGTCAAGTCCCACCTATATTGGAAAATGCTATAGTTAAGGCACTGAGAGTTCACAGATCATCAAAGTTACTTTTCTGCCTGATTTCCCTGGCAGTGCTGGTGACTCTGCAGTTAACGGGAATGAAAGCGATTAATATGTGAATAGCCACGTGTGTGGTATGTTTTCCTCCATAGAGTGTGACGTCTTTGAGGGCAAGAGTTACGCCGAATTCATTTTTGTTTCTCATCCCACTGCCTTTCAGCATACAGTAAGCAAGAAGAAATTGCTGAATAAATGAATTTTTTCGATGGACGTGATAATCGTATAACAATGTCGGGTTAAGTGAACAATGAATCAAAAACAGTGGAGAATAGTCCAGTGACTATGATAATTGAGGTGGACTTAAAAAATGGCAGTTTCATGTGGTTCACTCTATTGCTTCATCAGATTTGCATGCTGTTTCCCCCCAAGAACCTTACAATATCTGTAAGGTTCCCCCACCACAATCCTTTAAGATGGACAAAGGATTTCCCTCCGTTTTCTCCATCCTCCAAAGATAATAACCCTACAATTAATATTCCTAAGGCACAGAGAAGTGCAATAACTCACTGTTTACTGAGTTATCATAGTCATTCATTTAATAACTATCCGAGTGCCCACTATGTGCCAGGCAGGATGCAAGGGACGGAGGGCACAGCGGTCAAAAAGACAAAACCCTGCCTCATGGCAGATCTGATGATATAGTGGGGTGTCCAGGCAAGTGGCCAGGCCAGTACATTAACAGTGACAATGGTGATATGTGAGGGTGCTTTAAGAATACATCCAAGGGCAGCCGCGTCAGAGCAGGAAGAGTGGTCAAGGGAAGCCCACGTCTAGGCCAGGATGTGAAGGATAATCTAGTTGGACAAAAAGGAGAGGACAGCGAAGGGGAGAAGGTGAGTTAGCAAGTGCTCCATGTCAGAGGCCCTGGAAGGGATGCTAATGGGGCTGGAATGGAGTCCAGCTGGGGAAGAGGTGGGAGGCAAGGCCAGAGCTACAAACAGAGTTCAGGGTAGAGCTAGTCAGTGGGGCGTCCAGGAAAATGATTAAGCTTAGAAAAGTTATTTTAAAAAAGTGTCTGAAAAGTGTCCATAAAACAATATTTGTGGGTTTGGTTTCTTTGTTGTTGTGGTGGTGGGTTGTTTGTTTTGTTGCAATTTGATTACATTGCTTGGACTCATCAAAGCTGAGAAGTCATTTAATCCCACCCAATCTCCTCATTCTACATACAATTACAGTAAATCCTGGAGAAGGTACAGTGACTTGCATAAGGTCACAAACCTGTCTCTCCAGCACAGGATGAAACAGACCCAGATCTGAGGGTCCTCCCGCACACTGCTCTTTGCTGACACTGCCTCTTTGCCTGTTTCCTGGTTCCTTTGAACCCTCCGTTGAAATCTTCCAAGTCCCAGGTGAGCCAAGTAAATAATGTTTGTGTGCAGTGCATCAATTATAACAATTATTTTCCAGCAGTTATAAGAAGCCTGTTGTAAACGCCCAGTCATTCCCCCCATTTTGAATATGTTCACAGTTTCCAAATCCCTCGATTAAGTTTTCATGTCTTGCTAGAGCTGTGACAAAGGCAATAGGTTAAGGCTCCAACATGTACAAGTTTGACTTCCAAAAGCTTATTTTAAGCGTACAGTTAAGATGGCAAACATTAAAACATGCTGACTGTTGCAGCTCGATGATTAATGCCACAGATAATAACCGAACATGTTTTATTGCACAACTGATAACATGCTCACACAATGAAGACACTAAGATGCTTTGAACTAGTCAACGTGCCCAAGACTAAATGCCAGCAATTGTTTTTATAGTTTTTGTAATCTCACCTGCTAAGACCCTTATCTTCATAAAACCACTGAGTTCCTGAATAAATATTGTGCCACAGATTTAAATCTTCTGGGGGATTTGATGCAAGTGGCTGCTGGATTTTACGTCTCAGAAGCTCATATCTAAAGCAAAAGACAAGCAGAAACATCAGGATTATCTCAACTAATGTTATTACCAAAATTGAGGTTGTTTCGTGGTATGAGTGTCTGGTGTGTGCATGTAAACTCAAAGAAAACATCTTAATTTACAATCACAAAGTTTTCTCCAGATAATCATTGTCTTCTAGCTCCAGATTCACATATCCAATTATTTTGAAACAACCAGCTACATTCACATTTTACTATTATCAGTAAGAATGATAACATTTTAGATTTCTTCTATTTCAGATTTGCCAAAACTTTATCGCCAGTTACACACACAGTAGAAATACAAAATGCTTGTAAAAGGTAATGATTTCCTAAGAATTCAACCCATCAGGGCTTTATAAATAATGATAATATTATCAACTTGCTGCTCTTGGCTAAGTGTCAAGTTTAGGCTGTTAAAAAGCTATTTCAGAATCACACACTTCCCTTTCAACTTATCTTTGTCCCTGAGCACATTCCTTACAAGTTTCCAGATCATAATGCCATGCCAAGGAATTACTGTGTTAGCTTAGGAATTTTGAGGCATATTTGTTTAAATGTATCATTTAGAACATGCCTCAAGTTTGCCCAACATATAATTAAAATCTATTCTGAAAATCAAGAGAAGAATTACATCAAGAACGGTTAGATAACAGTGATTGTTCTTTCAAGGGGTTTTAGAGCTTCACAAAATTATATTTCAATCTTGATGAACTTTCATGGCTCTGTAGGAGTGAAGATATGCTGTAGGAAATTGCATTCAAGTTACGAGTGGGGGCTATCCAATCAGGAATTAGTTCTACATTCATACATGAGTAAAAGTCTCTTTCCTTCCCTCTCTGAGATAAAACCATAACAGAATCCAAAAGCACAGTCACTTTCTCTTACCTCAAATCAGGTCCATTTGGTCTGGATGGTGGCTGCCATGAAATCCCAACATATGATTCACTTAGTGGAATCACCAATAACGGGTTAACGCCCTGAGGGAGGGTGGGGTGGGTGGTAACATGGGTGGGTAAACTCTCTGTGCACCCTCCTAGGTACCCGTTGCCTCCTGAACAAGCCACAATGGTGACAGAATAATTAGTGAAGGGAATCAGAGGAGTAATTACTTGACTTAACACTGAGGGAGTCACGTTGGTTATTGTGATGTGAGGGTCGGGCATGCGGATCTCATAGCTAAGTATGTCTCCATTTTGGAGGAGTGGGGGTTTCCAAGTGACCTGAAAGAAAAGATAAATTTAGAATCAGTGTGACAACACAGGAACAGAGCAAGTGAAGTTCACCAGGCCTAGAATTTTGCTCTGCCTAGTTTTCACTTAAGTCACTTTCTAAATGCCTCCTTTCGACTTAGCCTTTTGCACTAGACAGTAATGAAGGGTTTGGAATCAATTAGCAGTACGCCAGGAACCAAATGAAATGCTGTTTCCTGGGCTTGGCTTTTAGTCGTGATACTTTCTAGGACTGTCAGACTAATACACACCTTAGTGATTCATCTCCACTGTGGGTGTTCTAAACGACACAGTGCACACACATGGAGAAAATTCACACATCCACACGCATCAATGGGGCAGCGGCAGGATTTGACAGTTTCTTGTTTACAACTCAATTAAATGAAACATCAGAACTGCCTGCTTTGCCTTGTTAGTATGTACTCTAAATATGTCACTACCCTCTTTTTTTCTTTTTCTTTTTGGGTGGTGGGGGTGCAGTACGATTCTTCTTCACATTTTCTGAGGATGCACAGTTGAATCTCAAGTGTGCATAATTCAGAAAGTAAAGCAATAGAAACTTCTATTGCCAAAGATGAGAGACAAGTTTTTAAAAAGGCAAGCAAAGGAGGATCTTATTTAAGTAACACATGGAATTCAGCATCAGAAATAAAAAGGAACATTTTGTAATGTAACACTATAATGTCTAACATTTCTTTTCCCTTTTTTTTTTTTTTTTGGCTAAGTTTTGTAAGGCTGTAGTGGTAACACACTCATACTTTGGGGGTAAAAGAACCGTAGAAAAATGTACATAGGCCATTAAAAAGTCACTTTTTTACATACTGTTCTGGTTCATTTCTCATCACTGCCTTCCAATGTTTCTTAAATTTTACAGTATATATTTCTCTCCTATGTACACTGTACCCATCTCGATGGCAGCGCCTAAACTGTATGCCTATTTAATGCCATGCATGCAGAGACAGAGTTCAGTAATGGTATCAGATGATAGTCTTTTCCTTAGCATACAGTTATTTTAAAAATTTAGAAGACAGCCTCCCACAGAGTAATATATAATGATATCCACATTTATGACTCTATACAAAATCAAGCCAGAAAGAAGTAATAGAAAAATTAGAATAGAGAAGTGTCGACCACCATTTTCTATCTTAAATCAAAGAGAACATAATTTCCTCCAGAAGGAATGTCACCTGAGATTTCCAGAAGGCATTCTTACTAGAAGTGGTAACCGTGGGCTCCCACCACATGTCAGCTGGCTAATCGCTTGCTGATTGCTGTCCTCATTTACAACTAACAAGGGCCCAATATCTACTCAGATTTTACTACATGGTTTGAAATCATTGTTAATTTGAAAAACTTCTTGGAGTGGTCCACACCATGCCGGGGTGGAAAGAAGTTTTAAATGTGTACCTTCTGAGCATTGCAGATTTGTCTGGATGTATAGAAAAATCAAAGACACCTAAAGAGCAAAGGGTGTAGAAGAGACATAGGATTCTATTTGGTTTGTCAGTGCAATGATCTAGGGACTCAAAAACTAAGTCAAGGTCAAAATCAGGGGACTTCTTGATACTTATAATGTATATGAAAAATGGAAGGGTTATGATAGCTAAATTTGACCTCACTGATATGTGGAATACCATTTTTTTTTTTTTTGCCTCTTGAGTCAGAACATTCTGAATTCAGGTCAAGGTTTGGCAGCACTTGAAAGAATTAAAACTTAGGAGATAGTCTGTGCAGTTGAGCTAACAGTGAATTGATTTGGAACTTGGTATTCAGGCTGAGAAAAAGCTCTCATAAGATAAAAATTGAATAAGATATCCAGAAAAGATTAAAAGATTTGATGTAATGACTCTGTAGACAGTCATTTGAAGATCTTTGGGGAAAAATCCCTATTTTCTCTACTACAAATGTTTACATCTAAAACTTAGCTATTTTTCTCATTTAAAAACTACAGACTTAGTAAAAAGTTTTTGACAGTAGTGAGCTGGAAGACATGAATCTAATTCCAGAAAGTTTTAGAAGGACTTTTATGTGGAGAAGACCATTGTTATGGTTATCATAGTCGGTAAGCTAACAGAAATGATTACCTTCCTGAAAATACCCTAGAACCATTATTAAAAATAAATGTGTTCAAGATTTTTAAGTAGCCAGCTAGCTAAATATTATATTCTATTCTTTCCTAACTTAAGACCACATTTACTACAGTGCAGGCAAAATGTATGAGACTAAAACTTTCAGTCTGCTTAATTCCCCATGTTTATTTATAAATATACATTGTTCATAGGAAGGATTATGAATATTGTTGCATCTCAGAAAACACAGATCAAAGAGTATGTTCCCGGCCTGAATTAGTAAGAGAAGTATTCTCTACAACAATAATTTTACATTGAAATATTTCACATAGAATTAGAGTTTCTGGCTAGAAATGTAATGTTTATTTCAGAGATGCCCTGCCAACTATAATTATTTCTTTTAGTTCAATGGTTCATAATTGTTTAGATTTCCATTTTTTTGTTGAGTTATTATTTTTCAGAAATAAAGAACAGGTGGGTAGCTGGTTAAGTGTTTAAGGGGCAACTGATTTGAACCAACTCTTTCGGGTCCCTGAAGAGTAGCTTGCGTTAAAGAATCAAGGCACCTCCAGGGGCACCTGGGGGTCTCGGTTGAGCATCTGACTTTTGATTTGGCTCATGTCATTATCCCATGGTTGTGAGAACCAGCCCTGCACTGGAGCCTCAGTGTGGGACCTGCTTGAGATTCTGTCTCCTTCTGCCCCTCCCCTGCTCATGTGTGTCCTCTCTCTCTCTCTCTCTCTCTCTCTCTCTCTC
>NC_043702.1:160265150-160267650 GCF_006229205.1 Suricata suricatta
GAGGGTATTATGCTAAGTGAAATAAGTCAATCGGAGAAAGACAGATATCATATGTTCTCACTCATGTGTGGAATTTGAGAAACTTAACAGAAAACCATGAGGGAAGGGAAGGAAGTAAGTTACAATCAGAGAGGGAGACAAACCATAAGAAACTCTTAAATACAGAATAAACTGAGGGTTGATAAGGGTGGAGAGTTGTGGGAGTGGGGAGGTAGGTGATGGGCATTGAGGAGGGCACTTGTTGGGATGAGCTCTGGGTGTTGTATGGAAGTGATGACAGGCAAATCCACTCCTGAAGCCAAGTCTACACTGTATGTTAGCTAACTTGACAATAAATTTTAAAAAATATATAAAATAAAAAGAAGTTCCTTCTATGTCATGGGGAAATAATCTAATTACAATAATGTGTGCTACAGATGTATTTTCCCAATCTATCTCTTGGAGTTTAACTTTTTAAAAATGTTTATTTATTTTGACCATGAACAGGCAAGGGGCAGAGATAGAGAGAGGGAGAGAGAGAATCCCAAGCAGGGTCTGTGCTATCAGCCTAGAGCCCGATGCAGGGCTTGAGTTCACAAATCATGAGGTCATGACCTGAGCTGAAATCAAGAGTTGGTGGCTTAACTGACTGAGCCACTAAAGCACCCACTTATTTTTATTATTCTTATTTTTTAATTAAAAATTTTTTATGGTTTTTATTTATTTTTTGAGAAAGAGAGAGAGAAACAGTGCGAGCAGGGGAGGGACAGAGGGAGAGAGGGAGAGACAGAATCTGGAGCAGGCTACAGGCTCTGAGCTAGCTATAAGCACAGAGCCCGATGTGGGGCTCAAACCCACGAACCATGAAATCATGACCTGAGCGGAAGTCAGACACTTAACCAACTGAGCCACCCAGGTGCCCCTGAACCCACTTATTTTTTGAGGAATTTTTACCCACTTTATTAAATGCAATAAATGTTAAGTGATTAAATACCAAATAAAAGTGCATGGTTTTCATTATTTGAATAATTTTAAAAAATGTTTATTTATTTTAAGAGAGAGAGAGGAAGAGGGTATGTGTGCATGAGTGGGGGTGGGGCAGAGAGAGAGAGAAACTCAAGCGGTCTCCACCCTGTCGGTATGTAGCCCAACTCAGGGCTCTAGCTCATGAATGGTGAAATCATGACCTGAGTCGAAATCAAGCGTCTGATGTTAATCAACTGAGCCACCTAGGATTCCAAGCAGCTTTCATGTTTTCAGATAACCTCTTTGATATCATATTATTTATTTTCCTTATAATCAAATTATCAAATACAATGTTAAGAATTTGATTTTGGGGGCTGCTGGATGGCTCAGTTGGTTAAGTGTATGACTCTTGATTTCAGCTCAGGTCAGGATCTCACAGTCGTGGGATCCAGCCCCATGTCTGGCTCAGCATGGAGCATGGACCCTGCTTGGGATTCTCTCTCTCTCTCTCTCTCTCTCTCTCTCTCACTCGCTCCCTTCCCTCCCCACTTGCACACACACTTTCTCTCTCAAGAGACATAAATAAATATAAAACATGATTTTGATAAGCAGTGTGATCTACAATTTTCCCTTCTTAAAGCTCAAATCTATGCCAAGTCATATCCCATCTTTTTACACTTATTACTATGTTCCTTGTTTTCTAGTTGGCCGAAGTATGTGGAGTTTCCTTTGTCCTCCTGGTTAGACTGTGACTTCTCACTGGTGGCATGGTAGAGTGGTGAACAGAACACGTGGCACAAAGTGGCAAGAACTAAGGAGAAAAACTGATGCATTCCTATTCTACCCCATCCTATCGGCTGGCGTTCTTTATTCCTCTTAACCTGATTTGTTTTTTTTCTCCCAAGTGCTTGTCACCCTGGGCATATTATATATTTATTTGTATAGTTCTGTTTAAAATGTAAGCACTGTGATGGTAGGGATTCTGTTTGGGTCTCCAATATCTTCTCAGTACTGAAAGAGGCACTTATGCAGGTGTGTTATTACTCAAAAAATATTAGCAGAACTGAAGCTACTATTATTGTTTTTGTTAATAGTATCAAAAATTTCCTTCATCTAATATTCAGAATAACTCTGTGTGGTAAATGGTGAATAAATTTCTTAACCAGTGCCTCAATGATGATACTTCTCATTAAGATTTTATGTATATGTAATTTTAACTTTTAAATATTATATTTTATAAAGAGAAATCACTGTGTGGAAGTCACATGCTTTTGTGTACCAGAGAAGCCATATCACTAGAAGATGTACCTTGTAATCTTAAGATATTTCTGAATATCAATAACACTGAAGCACAAATACATCTTTTAATATTTAAATACATATCATTCTATACTAGATTTAGTTGAATATTCCTAAAGCATCTCTTCATCGATAGCTTCCAATTTTCTAGTTGTAAATAAGAGGACAGTTAATAAGATGATTTTTAAAAAAAAAATTAGCATTAATGTTCAATGGCCATAAATTTCAGGTACCTACATGGAGAATTTTAGATTCC
>NC_043702.1:160272650-160335150 GCF_006229205.1 Suricata suricatta
CATGTTTCAGGCCATTTCATTACAGCATTAATAACAGAAAGTAGTTTCATTTTGGCAAATGAAATTATCTTTTATGGGAAACTATTTTGCTCATCAGCTTCAAAAGTTCAGCCCCAGCCTAAAGTAGAGCAATAAAATCGTTAACGGAGGGATCTGTTTATTTATTTTCATAGTCAGGTGGGTGCATTGGGAAGGGTGTGTGCGCACGCGCACGCGCATGCGTATGTGCGCGCGTGTAGGAATAAACAGTCTGAATGACTCACACGTTCAGTGTGTATTTAACTTCCAGTGGTCAGCATGGGCCTCCTACACTGTGTGCTCTCAGTTACCCACGAGTGTTCGGTTTTCCTGTTATGTTCTCATTATTGCCCTAACGCAACTCTGTACCATTCTAAGTAAACCTCACTCAGCTTAAAAGTCTTTTCAGTAATATTAACTCCGCGCAAGAATATCCCCCAAATTCGCCCATGAATGAACAATCAAGGTGGCAAATATATGGATGTATAATTACATAGAGCAATATATTATATGCTAATTGTTAATGTAGCCTTTTGATATTCACTCCTGATATGTTAGCAGAAGAGCGATGGGTTCTAGCTTCTCTTTAATCATGAATTCTTTTATCGATTTATTATTTATACCCCAATGACCTCCCCAAAGGATTCTTGACAGCTCATAATAAAAGACTTTAATGTAATAGGACAAATAAAATAAAGAAATATTAATCCTGTGGTCATGTAGAGGGCACAAGAGTTGTATTCCAAAACAAATATTAAAAATGGGTTGCTCTTGTTTGGCACAAAAATGAACATGCAGCTTCCTGACAAATGAAATGGGCTGGTGGCATAGGTATCGTTGTTTAAGGAAGCTTGCTGAAGTGGAAAGAATACAATCTGATTGTCTGTAAGGAGAAGAACCAGGACTGGGAAACTTTTTCCCCATTTCTCCCATGAGAGACTGGAGTGAGTGTTGCTTAGGAAGACCAGATTTCTAGAACTGGGGCACGTTTTGCAGTGAATGGCATTGGATTCTTCCTTGAACGTTAGGGACAGAGGATCAATCAAAGTGTTGATGTGAGAATTTATGAAAACAGAAAAGAAGTCCTGCATGAATTGGAGGCTCCAGGTTTGGGAGGACAGTGTGCCTTACATGCCCCCAAAGAGAGCCAAGCTCTTATGGGGGAAATTGAGGCCAGGTGGATAGATTTTTCATTAATCAGTCCATCCTTTCAAAGGAGTTTCTATTGGTTGCTTTTAGCTTTGGTTCTTAGGATATTACGGTAAGAATGTAAAAATAATAATAAATGTTTGCTTTTATTAATTCTGAAAATTTAAGGATTTAGGGGGATGGAATCCATGTAACATAAAACAAAGTATGTAGTGACATAGATAGAGAGACATTTTGCTCTCAAAATCAGCAGATTAAATACTTTACTTTTGGGGCACCTGAGTGGCTCGGTTATGTCCCACTCTTGGTTTCGGTCATGATCTCACAGTTTTGAGCTTGTGGGGCTTGAGCCCCACATTAAGCTTTGGCTGACAGGGGCCGAGCCTGCATAAGATTCTCTGTCTCTCTCTGCCCCTCCCCAACTTGTGCATGCTCGCTTGCTCTCTCTCTCTCAAATAAATAAAAAAATAATTTATCTTTCATCATGGATCTTCTGGATAAAATAGGTATCTATAACCACCGGTGGAAAGGATAAATGTGTCAGTTAATATTTAAAGCAATTAGGAAGCCTACTTAGAATGGAGAAAATAAAATAATTGTGCACCATTACTGAACCCATAGTTCATATTTCTTTGTTCAATAAAATAAAATCTACTGATGTAAAGATGCTCTACCCTAACTTTAAAATGCTCCTATTTTCCCTCATATAGAACATTTTTTTAAGGTACAGATCGAGACTTTAAATTCTAAAACACACTAATAAAAAGATGTTTGCCATGCCACATGGATTTTAAAATTTAAATACTCCTAAGAGCTGAAGCACATGAAATGATCTAGAAAACCCTGCTCTAGAATTATCTTCCCCAGTTAATCCAATTTTATGCCACAGTTTTAGCTTTCCCTGTCACAAGACTCAGAGTGCTCACTCTCATTATAGGATTTGAGAATAAGAAAAAGTGTTTTTCTCCTGGAACTCTCTTCCTATATATCCCTCCCCACCTCATTTTGAAACAGATATGATTTGGGGCTAGTAGACGCCTCTCGAATTCGAACATTCATTATCCTAGAGAAGACAGTCAGTGTTGAATAAATGAAACAGCCAGCAGGCTGCCTCTGACCAAGGGAAAGAAGGAGGCCTGTTTTGGGGATTTCCTTCTCTTCCGTCTGCCTCTCGGCCTCACACGCCCCATCTCCTCGTGAGGCTGAAACCACTGACAGGACACTCCGCAAGCCACCCCCCTAGTCAATGGACACCTCCGACGGCAATTACTGCTTCTGCCTTCTTCTGGACCAACTGTGAGGAAATAAATTTGAAACTTGATGTTTAGGTGAATTCCAAATATAAATTAGTCCCTATTCCTTCTCCTGATTCTCTGCTCAGGGAAGGCTTTGCTGACATCCCATGTTGAAGAGAATGCTCCGCCTCTGGGTTTGCTCGCACAGAAGCCTCAGTTCCGTAGACTCTAACGATAGCCCGACTTTACATCCCCCTTGTCAGATAATGGATGCCTCAAGGAAAGAACAGTCTCTTAATCATCCTTGTAACTTTGATGTCTCTCTCAGTCCCTGGGACAGGGCAGGTACCCAGATAAAATGGGCTTGGTTGAATTTTCACAGATTTGCTTTTATAAAGGTCTCTTTAATCAATACTTCAACTGACAATTTTCAGGCACCTGCTGTATATCAGATCCTCTGCCAGGTCCTGGGTATACAGTCAACCCCCTTTATCTGCAGAGGACACATTCCAGGGCCCCCAATGGATACCTGAAGCCACAGATAGTCCCGACCCCTACACATACTACGTTTCTCCTGTGCATACATACCTATGAGAGTTTATTTTATGAATAAGGCACAGTAAGAGATTAACGGCAATAATACATGATAAAAGAAAGCAAGATGGCAGAAAAGGGGAGATTAGAATACAAAGATAAATGAGACAGAGTCTTAGGTCCTGAGAAGTTACATTTCAGAAGGGGATATTGATGGTGCACAATACAAATCAAAATTCTATGGCACCGGAGAGGATGGAAGGCTTCACAGAGGAGGTGGCCCTTGAGCCAAGGCTTGATGCGTGAATAGATTTTGCCAGACAAAAGAAGAGGAAGAAAGGTGTTCTGAAATCTGTTTCAATGAAAATTTCAAGTAACATTGCAATGTCTTTCTTACTTCAGAAGAACCCCTGTTCCTTTGTAAACTGCCATGAGAATCTCAAAGATTCTCTGGCTCTGAGGGACTTGGGGGTGCTGATGCTTAAAAACGCTAACAGAAAAAGTAAAGTGGAATCCAGGTACTAGGATGGCGCCCCTCCTTGCTTCATCCTTTGCTCACGGTCTGATTTTTAAGTGTGGGAAAAATAACAAGGTCTAATATAATGAATAAAGTATGTTCAGAGAATTTAAAATCTCCCTGTGTAGGTGACAAGATACATAGCCCTATCCTATAGCAGACTCCGGGCAAACCTCATGAACAATCAGTCTGTTAGCAAAATAATGAGCTCCTGAAAAATTGTCTGAGTAAAATACAAAATAACTGTTGGAATCCTACAAATTTTATTTAATCACACCTCTTAGATTAGAGGTTACAAATATAAATGTGGGGGTGCCTAGTGGCTCAGTGGGTTAAGAGCCTAACTTGGCTCAAGTCATAATCTCAGGATTCATGGGTTCAAGCCCTGCATGGGGCTCCCTGCTGTCAGCACAGAGCCCACTTTCGATCCTCTGTTCCCTCTCTCGGTCCCTACCCTGCACATGCTCTTTCCCTCTCTCTCCAAAAATAAATAAACATTTAAAAATATATATATAGAGAGAGTTTTTAAACCTCAAATTTCATGAAATAATCGGATTTTTAAAATCTTTAAAAATATATGATAGTGAAATGGCCTATTCTAGAACCAATTTAGGTTTTTGTTTTGTTTTGGAAGGAAAAAAGTAATTTTTAGAAAACAATTCCATTTTTAGTAGGTTGGTCTAATTGCCTGTGTATTTCATACATGTCTGTTGTTCAAATGACTACAGTAAAGATGTTTCATCTCTCAATCTTGTTCCCTGAAAAACTTTGTGAGACAGATTTTCCAACTTTGGTCTATAGAATCACATTTTTTTTAAAGTGGGCCATCTCATATTTTACACAGGGCAGGGTGTTAGTAGGCCAAAGGACCAGCCCCTGTACTGAGGTTGCAGGAAACTTGCCCCTCTGGAAGCAACAATTCGTATATGTATATACTGCCCAGAAAACTACTATAAACACACATGGTGAAGGGAGCAATAAGATAATCAGGACTGATGGTTATTTCAGATTAAAAATATACCACAAATTTCAGTGGCTAGGCAAGTGTCTTCATGTTAGCATTCATATGTATCCAAGTCTAATACAATCCTTTCTTTTTTAAGATTTATTTAAAAAAATTTTTTTTGAGAGAGAGAGAGACAGAGTGCAAGTGGGGAGGGGCAGAGAGAGAGGACAACTCAGAATCTGAAGCAGGCTCCTGTTCCAAGCTGTTAACACAGAGCCTGACATGGGGCTCAAACCCACGAGCCATGAGATCATGACCTGAGCCGAAGTTGGATGCTTAACCGAATGAGCCACCCAGGCGCCCCAGGTCTAATAATATCTTAAAGCATTTTTCCAAACTGCAGAATGCCAGGTGCTTGGACTGCCAGCAGCATGCACTACCCCCCGCCCCCAACACACACACCAAAAACCATGAGATGTTTGTATTTACCTGGTTGCAAATAGTCGAACACGACACTGACCAAGTTGGCTGGAACAAACATCTTTTACTAACACACGTTTTAACAGGATTTAAAATATTCATAGGAAATGTGCATTATTATTATTTGGCATCAGCACACTAGAGTGTTAAAAAGGCATGGAACGAATATTGGTGGCACTCTTATAGAAATGACAAATTATTTGAAAAAATCTATTAAAATTCTTCACAACCCTTTTTCTCTGTCCATGAGAATGTCTCTCTGCACTCAAGCATTTGTTTCTCTGTGTACAATTCATTTCCTGTCTCGGTATCTCTCTCTGGTTCCAGTGGTGTCACAGGCTTGATGAAAATCACAGTCTTGCTATTTCACACTGAAAATACTGCTCCTGGCGACCTGTTTTGTGGTTTTGGCTAATGTAGAAAGGTGCCTATTGATGGTATGAAATTTAAATGTAGGCATGAGGTCACTTCTGTTTTATTCTGTAAGATGATATCTAGAATTTTTACATTAGACATTGCACTTGGGCAAATGAGAGGTGCTGGTCAGGATCAAGTATGAAGTGCAATTCTCACGTGGAGCTGTCAGCATGGGTGGTTTCGTATGCAATGCTTTGAAGCCTTGACAGAAAAACTACTTGTGCCCAATGCCAATCACTCACTCTTTGTCAACTCAATTGCACATCCTTCCAGAGACGGCATCCATCTCCACTGACACCCAAAATATAGAGTACACTGCCATTATGTCTCAGGGGTAAGTGTGCACTGGTACCTTAACCTGGAGGGGCAAATGCCCAGCCTTTGGCTCGTTTATAATATATACGACTTTGCAGTATGCACAAGAAGGCTATGAAGAAAGAAGTCTTCGGTTTCAGGGAAAAAAATTAAATAAAAATTATGGCTGCGTTTCTTGGATTAACACCTGCTATATAATCGCATGTTACCAATTCTTAAGGAGCATGAAGGGTTAATCCTATTCACTTCAAACCCAGGTCCTAAAAATCACCAAGAAGGCAAAGTCTTACATGCATGAAAATTCCAACCACATAGAGTCTGTGAGACTTGCTTTATGGTCACTTAAGGCAGGAGTAAGTTCAACAAAGAATGTTATGCTAACTGGTACTTCGCAATGTTTTGTGTTTTGTTTTTGTGATAACTTCCTGTCTGTAGATAGAAGACCATGGCTTCTGTGCAGTGAGAATCACCACTGGGAAAGCCCAAGTGTTGCACATTCTCTGTGGGGATAGAAACTGTGGGTGCCAAAAAGGGGGCCATTTCTCTTCTCTTCCGATGAAGCATTCCATGGAGTCATCACCTCTGCAGTGGGCTGAATAATTAAATACGTTTAGTTAACCTTTATTGAGTGCCATCAAGCATGCTATATCTAAGAAGGAGAATTAGAAGTCTATTTTCAGTTGTTTTTAAAATAATCTTTCATTAAAAAATCTATTTTGAGTATGAGCTTTCTAGTTCATAAATCTGTATACAGTTGGTCACTATGCTGCCAGGTTCCCTAGAGTGTGTGTGGTACTCTCCCTAAAAGGGGTGTAGGTGCACTGAGTGGTGCATTAATGCTTTCTGGGTCTTGGGTGTCGTTTATTGCGCTGTGCTGATAATTTACTAAATGGTACCCGAGAGACCAAAAGGACTGGATGTGCCCTTGTAAAATATCTAACTTGCTCCTAGGGAGTAATTACAAATTGGGAGAAATGGATGAAGTATTATATATTATTGTGCATAATGGCCTCTTCCCAAAAATAAAGGAAGCTTTAAGAAAGGTAAATAGTTCTGATTCTATCTCATTTGATGCCTATCCTTACTAAAATAATATAATTAAGGGTATTGTAGAAATAAAAGATTCTATGTAATATACAATTGATATTCTTTCAAATGCCATGTCTTTTTGATTAATATCTAGCCTTTTGAAAGTCACTCAGGTCCTCATTGGATATAGAGCCAGAATGGCAATTGGCCAACAGAGCAACATCTTCTAAGAAGCCTCTGATTAAAAGACTTGACAAGATTAACCCTAAAAACTTCATTGTTCAAAGATACAGTGTCCTTTTTCACTCCATATAGCTTGATTTAATTTCAAACTTTCCTAAAAAAATTATACTTCCATATATATATGCTCTTATATTTATGTAAAACTAAGGATTATAGCCATGCATTTATTTTCTACATATAACCTAGTAAAAACCTATATATGAAAACATAACTCTTTCATGAAAAACTAGAAAACCTTTTAATTGATTGTATAAGGCAATCCCAATCTAGTCTTTGTAATAGTGCAGAACCAAACATCAGATTATAATTCTCCTCTGAAATCTGTCTTTCAGGTGTGACTAAAACTAGACTGGAATCTGTTTCCAGGAAAAGGTTTAATGACACATTAAGCATCCTCATGAAGCAAGACCCCTATTTCATGTTCTTCTGCCTGCCGGGATTCCTCCAAGGCAGAGTATACTGAGTGGAAGATGATAACTTTCCTCTTGCAGGACACCTAGACCTACCCTGAAGGATAGAATGGGGCCATGTCATAATTTATTGTGAGTAATTTTTCTTCTGAAGACCTCACCCTCAAAATTCCCCAAGCCCCCATTTTTCTTCTTTCTGGAGAGTCTGACCATCCTTGCCCTAGAAAAGATTATTATCACTAAATGTCAAGAAAACAGGGGAGGCTTATTTCTCTGTTTTGGAAAAATTGAAGACGTTTAATGGTCCCTAATGTAGATGACATTTGGCTGTGTGTTGTTCAGACTACTTACTGTCCTCTGTGGTCACGAACAGAATCCAGCAACTATGTGCACTGCCAAATCCATTGGAAGCAACCAAGCGAAACTCATATTCTGTGTATGGTTGGAGATCTCTCACTTCATAGCTTAACGATGCAGAAGGATTGGGAAATAACCTACATAGGAAAGAAATGTTAATTAGGAAGCTTTAGGCACTCAAAGAAATAAAAACAAGTAAAATATTACTGCAAGGAATTTTCAGAGAATGTCAACTTGTAGTTAAGTACTGCAAGTTTCTGATGTCACCTGAGATCTCTTAAAATAAGGAGCCATTTGGCTGAGGGCTTGAAATATTGCACGTATATGAGAGGGAAATTCTAGTAATATTGAGAAAATTCTAGTCTACTATTGAGGCTGATTGCCACATGGAACTTGTAGACTAAGTATTATAATTTTATATCTATAGTTCAGATAGCATCTCTTTTTTTAGTTCAGGTGTATACCTGCTTCATGTGATACTTATGCCCATGAAGAGTTAAAGGTGAAGAAATCCTATATTAACGCTATGTAAATGAAAAATATTTTTGCTGAGCAAATAATTATCTCCTAGGGGATTACTTGTCTTTTATTTGAACTTCTAAAAGGTGGCCTTTATTTGTTGCACATGAGAACTGACCTATGCAAAAATTATGATAAAGTAAGTTATGCGCACAGTGTATCATGCAGGTGACGGTTAGGAGGATACACAAAGTAGGATGCTCACTCTAGAAATCCGTGAGTGGAGTGGCCAGGCCTCATCTGGAGTTGGTATCTGGGAGAGCCGGGAGCGTTGTTACGAGCTGGTGTAGACCAGACAACCTGAAGACTGGTTGGAGTGGCAGATGAAAGCCTCGGAGGCAACACGCCATCTGGAGCTGTCGAAAAACACAGATGAATTAGAGCAGAGAAAACTGTGGAGAACATATGTTGGATGGAATCGAAATGCTCCATATACTGGAAAAACTGTTCCTCAGGATCAACAACAATGTTAAACATGGTCCATTTAATTTAACATTTTCATTCCTGAACTACTGTACTTCCTTATTGTTCATTTCAACACAATTACGTTAGTATTTCAGTCTTAAAAGCCAGCCCCCAAACAGCAAGACAAATGAACATGCAGCATGTCCCCACCTGTACTTCTGTTCATCTAATTGAAAACATGTAGGGAACTTAGTGAACCAAATATTAAAGTACCTTTTTAATTTAACTCTTTGCTCAGCAATCAAGCAATCAGAGAAGGAGTCTAGATCTTTCTTCCTCCCATCTATATCACCCATTGCCACTCACTCATGCTTCTACTCATGAACACAACTGGCTTTTTTTTCCCCTGAGGATGGTTTATTAAAATTATGTTTCTCTACAATATTAAAAAAATACAATTGGCTGAAAATAGCACATTGCGGGTGTAATTCTCACTTATGAAAACAAAAACTAAAGTTCCTTCCTCATGTGTTTTATACAGTCAGTTGCCCTTATTCAAATACATTGCAGGTACAAAGGAAATATGTTGCTTTTTCTAGTCTAGTTGAGCTCTGGCAAATTTTTCCTGAGTCCAGCCTGTCTGCTTGATATAATCTATGAGGGAACTCGATTTGAATAGTTCTACGAGGTCTAACTGCAATGCAGGAAACTAAAGCCATTTGACTTAAAGAAAATGACAAGATGAGTCTCGTTATTAAATTAATTTTTCCAACATGTGTAACCTGAATGAACCTATCATATAAAAATGTGTTCCAAAGCTAGTCAGGAACTCAAAAGCAAATTAGGCACAGCTCTGTGACTTTAGGAGAATCAAGAATCACCTAATGGTTCTCAGTGTATGTTTCTTACCTTTAGGATAGGGATAGTTTTCTTTGCAGAATTGTTGGGATGATCAGAGATGATGTAAATAAAGCACCTTGTTTTGGGTCTTGGTAATTATTAGTTAGTTGTTGTTTTTGTGATGCTGATGATGATGATGATATTGGACTGATCCGAATTTTCCTTAGCATAATTTAAGGGCTGCTGTAATTTAAGTTTTTAGGAACATTCTAATTATTGTAATATAAGCTTCCTTTTTAAGTTTACCTATTCATATTTGAGGGAGACAGAACAAGAGAGAGCACAGGCACAAGCAGTGGAGGGGCAGAAGGAGAGACAGAATCCCAAGCAGCACAGAGCCTGATGTGGGGCTCGAACTCATGAACTGTGAGATCATGATCTGAGCTGAGATCAAGAGCTGGATGTTTAACCAACTGAACCTCTCAGACTCCCCGTAATGTAAGTCTCTAATTGCCAAAAATTACTAGAAGCCATTGGTGAAGATGGAGAAGGGATTAAAATAATGAAAATAACTAGTAGGGTTCATTTTCAACTTCTTTTTATACATAGCATTATGTAGTATGTGAATTTTACATACTTTCCCTCTCAGGAGAACCTGTCTGTGAACTAGGAAGCTAATGAAAGGCCAGTGATGAGAATGGACGAATTACATGACATGTTTCATCAATCTGTTGCAAGGGTTTTGGGTTCATCAATAATCCACTAATTTATTCAATAAGCACTTATTGAGCCTCTACTCTGGGCAAAGTATTCTTTGTGTGGAGGGAGAATAGCATTGAGTAAAACAGACATGGCCCTTGACCCTATGGAACTTACATGTAAACAGAGGGGGCAAGCATTAAGCAAATGGTTCCTAAGATCATACCGAACAGATAAGCTCAAGAGAAAACTAAAGGAGGGTAAGGGAAGACAAAAGTGAAAAGGAGTGTGCAATTTTATTATTAAGCAACAATTCATGTTGGATAGGAAAGCCATAGGAAGAACATGCCATTAGGTGACATTTGAGCAGAGAGCTTAATGATCATGAGAATGTATGGAGGAAGAGCCATTCAGGCAGAGAGGGCAGTGAGCACCAGGGAGGAAGAAGGGGAAAGTACTAGTTGTGTTTAGGGCACAGTGGAGACGCCTAAGTGGCTGAAAATAGGCTGAAGAGAGGGAGAAGAAAAGAGGTTGGAGGGACAAGCAGGGTCTAGGTCCCTCCAGACCCCTTCTGGTTCTAGGCCTTGGAAATCATACTAAGGACTTTGGGTTTTATTTGAAATGGATCTGTAGGCCATTGCAGGGTTTTAATAAAGGGCATGGCATAATTTGGGACTTATAAAGACTATTCTACGCTAATGGAGGAGGGGGTGTGTGGATAGACAGGGGAATCACCTATTATAGCATTCCAGCTAAAAGATGACAAAAGCGTAGGAGAGAATGAGAGGGCGGGGAACGAAGAAATAGCACAGGCAATCAAGGAAGGTGCTCTAAAAACTGGGAGATGTTAAAGTGTATGCACGCCTATTAGAAAGATCTAGAAGAGATTTGGAGAAATGATGTAGCAGAAAGAGTAATTGCCAGAGTGAATTCCTTGTATGGGAGCGACAGAGAGAGAAGCCAGGGCACGATGGCTGTGGAATACAGCAGGAATGGTGCACCCATTGTGCAGAAGTGAATGCCAGACAGGCCATGCAGAGACAGAATCAATTTATTGATGGAAAAACACCAAAGATCTCTTCTGATGGTCTCTATTTTCACAGTCAGAAAAGATTTTATTTTTCAACAAGATAAAAGCAAAGGAATCAGCCCAGGGCTAATGTGTGAGAGTGAATCAGATCCTTTAAGAGAGATGAAATGAGGTGCGCCTGGGTGGCTCAGTAAGTTGAGCACCTGACTCTTGGTTTTGGCTCTCTGATCATGATCTTGTGGATTTGTGGGATCATGCCCCATGTGGGGCTCTGCACTGATAGTGCAGAGTCTGCTTAGAATTTTCTCTCTCTCTCTCTCTCTCTGCCCCTCCACTGCTTGCTCTCTCTCTCTCAACACACAAACACACACACACTACAAACGCTAAAAAAAAAACCAAACCAAAAACAAAACAGAGAGATGAAATGGCATGAGATTGCTCCCTCAGTCAGTAGCCTAGGAAATGCAGTAGGACTGCTGTCCAAGGCCCCTTATCCCCTATCCAGTGCTAATAGAGACTTGCTACCTAACAATTTATCTGTGAACACAAATAGTTTTAATGATGATTATTTCTTATTTGCTATATATTTCTTAGTTGATTCACAATAAATGAACATATATTGAAAAGCGTGGGCAATCAGTAAAGTACAAAATTGTGTATAATGTAGCAATATAGTCCTAGCCCTCATTTGACTGTTTTCTTATCAAATTTTTCTGTGTCAAGAAATGTAATGTCATCAACACTCCAAATTTGGGGGAAAAATTCAGTTCAGATAAGTCATGGAGTTGAAAACATTAGAGTTTTAAATATATACACAAAAATCCATTCATGTGTTAAGAACTGAATTACCATGCTGCTAAGTAAGAAGGGAGGAGTGCCCCAAAGTAGGCTCCGTAATAATATAATATCTTGGGTTCTTTTCTGAGGGATAACAACAAAAAAGCACCCCATTAAATTGGTTAGACTCCACTTACGTAAAACGTCACAGAATATTCCCAAAGAGAGTGATCATCTTAAGTTATTTATATACAACTATTTAATTGCCTGCTTCTGGACACTGAATTCTAGAAGCCTTCCCTTCCCCTCCAGTTAACCCCTTTTATCCTCGCCCTATTCCGTGGAGGCTCCTTAGCACCAAAGCAATAACTGGGAGCGATCGCCATAATTCCACCTCTGGTTCCTTAACAGAAGAGCCCTGTATCTATCAGCTTGATATATTGTCTCCAAGATGCTCTGTTGCTCACAAAGCTTCTCTCGAGTTTAAGATGACCCTCACGGGGCAAGCTCTCCACAGACAACCTCCTGAATCAACACATCGTGTCCAGTAAATACTAATCCTACACGGCAAGTGGATAAAACAGCTACCCCAATCTATAAATTCAAAGGAAGGGAGCTCTTAATAAAATTTCAAATTTAACCTTTTTTGGAAGGCAGAGTGAATACAACACCTTAAGCCATAAATTAAATCACAGGTTGGACTAGACTAGATGCTATAATCTCTTAAATGCATGATCTTACTAAACTTTTAAATGATGTGCACTTGTGGATTCTTCTCTGTCTAAAAAACCCCCAAAACAAACAGAATGTTCTAAACTTTTGCTCCTTTAATAGATCCTGGAGGGGAGCTCTAAAAAGCAAAAACAGAAGCTTTTTTCTTTTTTCTATGTGACTGGTGACTACCAAGTTTGCAGTGGTCAGAAGAGGAATCTTTTGGGGAGAAAATAAATTCAGCACATTTCTTCAATGCACCAATTTCTCAGAACAGCTACCAACTTGTTTCAGTGTGTTTTTGTGTATATGTGTGTGCATTTAAAATACTGGAATAAAATACTGCGTTAAGATATAGAAGAAATCTATGATGTTTTGTGTTGAACTCACTCTATAATAAAATATGTCAGGGGCACCTGGGCAGTTCAGTTGGTTAAGTGTCCAATCTTGGTTTGGGGTCAGGTCATGATCTCTCGGTTTGTGAGACCGAACCCCAGGCCAGGCTCTACGCTGACAGTATGGGGCTTGCTTGGGATTGTCTCTCTCCCTTTCTCTCTGCCCTGCCACTGATTGCTGTCTCTGTCTCTCAAAATAAATAAACATTAAAAATATATATATAAAATGCCACTCTGCATAAGATTCTATGCTGGGGAGGAGAAAGAGCAAATAGAGAGAAATGGGGGTTTAGATCATCTACTTTATATTTATAGAGAGATAGACATGACACAAATACTATAACACAGAATGTGTACATACTATAGATGAGGTATTAGTACTTCTGGAATTCCACAAGTCGGAAACTCACATCCAAATGTGCACTGGACCTTGCCTTTCAGAGGACCAGGCCTTGAAAGGCCAGTGCCATGGGAGCATTGTAAGATTTTCAAGTGGGGTGATTGTGTTCTCAGCCCAACTCTAGGGCCTAGGACTTCATCAACTCTGCCCATGCTCATTCCTAGCTGACATGATGCTTCTTCCTGGCTACACTTGGAATCTGGCTCCAGCCTTGCCCATACTACCCTCCCACCCCACTGTAGAGATTAGATTGTTGGCATCCCCATTCATGTTTCCCTGTTAACGTAACAGAAGAGAAACCATGTCCTTTTTATCTACATGCATCCTGGCTGCACCACCGAATAGCCTGGCATGTATTCAACATCCTTGGATTACACACTTCCTCCCACTTTCTGAAATAGCTATACAGGAGCAAAGCTTTTAAATTCTAGTTTCCAGAATGGAAAATTAAAGTTCAGACACATACATTGAGTCGTTGAGTCATGAACAAATTGAAAACAGAAGGCAAGACTCAATTTCCAGTCACTAAACCATATGTCATTAAAAAAGATATTAATTATGAGGAATATGCAGATGTGCTAACAAATGGACAGTCAACCTTGAGCACAAGGATGTACAAATAGAGCAGCATTAAATTGTGGCAAGTAGGTTAAAATAGATTTAATGTTTGCAAAACCGTTTCTCATAACATCTAACTTTCTGAACACATACTTTGTGCCAGATTTTTTTAAACATAATTATTTCTAATCCTAAGAATTACACTACAGAATTATAGTGTTATCTCTTTTTTGTAGTATAGATAAAGAGCCCGAAGCTCAGAGAGGTTACATCTTCTATCTCAAATCACACACAAAAAAGTAGTTACTGGTAGGATGAGGACTTAGTGCTCTGAATTCTACACCACAAAACAGCACATTCCAGTAGGTGATTGATGCTAGATTATAAATATTACATTTTTTAAATAAGCACAAAAGCAAACCATTTATAATAGTAAACACATTAGTTTTAGTAAGGATTGGGTTTATTCTTTGTCCAAGTCATATCCTTAAAGAGTTTTTTGTTGGTCTTGTTCACCACTCACAAGAAACCTGACACAGAATTACTTATGTGAATTCACTAGTTCTCAGAAATTCGTCAAAGCTCACAGAAATTCAGTGAAATACAAAATGGAGTCTTCATGTTAGTAAGAAAAACATACTAGAAAAATTAAGTGTTATCCATAGGTATGCCATGGAATTTACTTTTGACTGTAGAATGCTAAAAACAAAACAAGAGCATTTTACATTTGGGGTGCAGGTAGCTTAAAGACCACCACCAAATATAGGATTTTTGCCTAAAACTTTGCAGACAGGTGATATTCAGATCTCTGTGTGTTGATTACCAGTGAAAGGAAAATAGTTGTTTTCTAAGTAGCCTCATGACATTATTGGGCATTTCTTATTGTTTGTGTGCTCCTTCTGAAACAGAACTAAAGAATTATAGCACTTCTACAACACTCGGGGTGAATATAATCTTTTGTCCACATTGAGACTTCTGAGAGTGAAACGGCAGAGTCTAAAGAATTAACAGGACTTAAGCTGCAGCCAATATAAATGAGAACTCTCATGGGTAATGGGTGCACACGACTGGTCAGCTAACACTGTACTCTCTAGGACGTCGTTTTAGTCGTTCTAACCCCTAAGAACAAGCGTCTAGCACCATCGCGGGGCAGAACTTCAGGCATGCTTAAGTGGTTGTCTTCTCCACTGAAGTGCCTCATTCCAGGTTAAACATTGCTACTTCCTCCATCCAGTTTCCAGGATTCCTCAACCATTATCCAGCCATGGTACCTGACTTGGCAGTGTCCTATTTTGATAACGTATCTTCAAAAATGTGAAGGCTTATACCTAAACTAAACACTGTGTGCATTCTGGCCAGCGTGGATCACGGGGAAGCTCCCAGCTTTCCTTTGCTCAAGGGATTTGCTAAAAACTCACTAAGAATCTTAATTCTGGGCTGCTTAATATTGGAGTTCAGCAGTGTCATTCAGATTGGCTGTATAGTTGATTCAACATGATCCTATGGACAGATAAAAATGCAAGGTCAATCATTTTCCAATGAATACACAGAATCTGAGAGGAATGTTATTAAAGAAACAAAAGATTTAAGGGGATACTCTAGTGCCCAGCAAAATGCTTCCTTTGCAGAAGATGTCCTATAAAAATAGATGGATGGATGGATGGATGGATGAATGAATGGATAGATGGACTTGTTGGTAGAGGGTGTTATCTGCCAAAAAATGCCTTTTACCATGACCCAATAATTGTTAGGATCCACCTCACATTTCCTATTAACAAATAAAAACTCAATTACCTGAAAATGAATAAGTTTTTAACATAAAAGACTATTTGCTTAGAGAGTACTAACAGCAGCAAGATCAAGTGAGAGCTTGATATACTACTTTATAATACATTCATTTTTTTATCAATTATTTGTCTCAAGGCCCCATCTCAGAGATGTGCAAACTGAGGTGAGAAAGGTCAAACACCCATCTGAAGTATATGACTAACAAAATGGCAACCTACAGCTTCGCACGTCTGTTGTTTTCAAGACTATAATTCATCTCTCAACATGAACTTGAATCTTAAATTTAAGTCTAACCATGGCTTTCCCTCATAATGCCCAAGTAATGATAATATAAATTGCCTAAAAGTAGAGATTCTTTTTTTAATGTTTTATATAACCTAGAGCACTGATGAAATTTTGAGAATTTAGTATTGTTTATCAAAGAAATGTTAAGCAAATGTTAACAATCAGTTTTATAGATTAAAATGACCTTTTTTTTAAAGTATGTATTTTCTATCTATAAAAAATAATATATGTTCATTATAGAAAATTTGAAAATTACCAAATGAAAAAAACAATTGGCAATAATTACATTACCAAAAGATATTCATTCTTATAGTATTATAGATTATATCTCCTGTTTTTTTCTACACAAGGATATCTATACAAAATATTTTTAAATGATTAAGCTAAATACATTAAATTATGTTGTAAACTTTGTTTTACAATGTTTGGTGAAGACTATGCCATTGACTCTATGTATGTTTTGGTAACATGACTTTACAAGATTATTGCAGGTGATATTTTTATAGATATGAAATATTAACTTAAGACTGATATTGATGGATCAAGAACTTGATTTGAAATATTTATATATCTTGATTGTATCTCATATATATATATATATATATATATATATATAAAATTACCACACAGTGTTACATTAGTCTTAGGTGTACAACACAATGATTCAATAATTCTGTATATTGCTCAGTGTTCACCATGGTAAGTATGGTCATCATCTGTCACCAAGTAACACTATTGCAATAATATCGGCTATATTCCCTACATTGTACTTTTCATCTCCATGACTTACTTATTTTGTAACTGGAATTTTGTACCTTTTAATTACTTTAACTGTTTCACCTATCCCCTGACTCACCTTCCCTCTGACAACCACCAGTTTGTTCTGTTTGTTCTCTATATCTAAAAGTCTGTTGTTTGTTTGTTTGTTTCTTAAATTCCACTTAAGGGTGAAATCATATGGCATTTGTCTTTATATGTCTGACTTATTTCACATAGCATTACATCCCCTAGGTTCATCCATGTTGTTGTAAACGGCAAAGTCTTATTCTTTTTCACGACTGAGGAATACTCCATTCATCTTCTTTATTACTCCATGTATAGATGGACTCTTGGGTTGTTTCCGTATCTTTGCTATTATAAATAATTCTTAAATAAGCCTAGGGTGCTATAGCTTTTTGAATTATCATTTTAATTTTCTGTGGGTAAATAGCCAATAGTAGAATTGCTAGATCACATGGTATTTTTAATTTCTTTATGAACCTCCATTTTGTTTTCCACAGTGGCTGCCCCTATATACATTCTCATTAACAGGAGAAGGCAGATGGCTATAAGGGCCTGGTGTTCATGGGAGTATTGGGGGCTAGATAATTAAAGCCAAAAAATGGACAATGATTAAAATATTCAAAATAGGTTTATTGGCCATTTAGTATTTCTTAGTTTCTTAAATGTTTGTTTATGCATTTTGCTCAACTAAAACGTTTTTAAATCTTTGGTAAGCTTTTTATTACAGATAGTCTTGAATATTTTGGGCAATTGCCATTCTCTTATTTGAGTCCACTTAGCCCTTTAAAAATGTTTAACCTAAATGGCTTATTACCAACTTCTTGAAATGTTTTAATTTAGAGTTTATTTTAGCTAAATCATAGAACAGATGTCTGTGCATTGGTAAAGAGCCATCATACCTGAGTTCAAATCCTAATTTCTGCTATTTAGTTGTTGAACAAATAACTTAACCTCTCTGTGCCTCAATTTCCCCATCGACAAAATAAAGTTTAAAATGGTGCATAGAGTTGAACTAAATGGATTAAATGAGATAATGTACTATTCATATAATAAAATAAGGTAGACACTGTAAATACTATATATGTGTTGGCTATTGTTTTCATCCTGAACTTGTCTGTTATTCACACCATGAACACCCTCATAGATTATTACAAGATTTCTCCTTAAGCAAGTGTCACTGAGTTTTTAGTCTAACTCAGTTTATTAGTATTGAGTGGCTACAGCAGTCCAACTGATCACTCTATACCCCAAACCACAGCAAAGATTATATACATGATAGAAATTCAGTATTTTTGGAAAATTTTTATGTTCACAGTAGATTGTAGGCTACTTGGGGACAAAGAGTGTACATTATTACTTGTTTTCTCTTTGTGATTTTCTTCCCCAACCTTGATGCTCTATTGGAGTGTCTTGGAGGCCAGGTAAGGAGTCTGAAATTTATAGTAAGAAGACAGAAAATCATCCTCTCATTTTTTACAGTAGAGAAATGACATTATTCAGTTTAGTTTTGTAAGGGGAAAAGGAATGATGGAGCTCCTGTACTAACTGGTGAATTGACTGGATTGGATTCTGAAAGTGATAAATGGGTTTGTCATGTTGGAGAACTTCAAACATCATCTATGTGCATGAACTCCCAAATGTTTATCTCTAGCATTTCCAGCTATTTGGTTTCTTTAGATTTACTTTGTATAGACCATTCTTATGCAGGTCAATCAAGAATAAACATTCATGTCATTAGCAACCCAAAAAAGAGAGGGAATAAAACCCCTCATAGATTTAATCATTATTCACCTAATTCCTCAAGTACTTTTTAAAACACTTAAAACACAAGAAAACAAGGCTAAATAATGAAGAGAAAGGGTTAGAAAATTATACTACAAAACCTAGGCTGGGGTTAGCTTATTGTTGCCAAGCACCAGATTCTAGTCTGAGATGCGTGATAGTCAAGGTACAATAAAAAAAAAAAAAAAGGAATCTGATGAGTAATCAATGGACAGACAAATTTTTAAGTTATTTTAAGAACTTTCAATTTATAAATCTATTTGACATTTAAAGAATTATTTTCAGGTTATCCTTTTTCTCCCAAGTTTTCATTTTACGGGAATGACTATTTAAGGAACTGGGTCAACAATGATTCTAATTATTTAATGAAATAATTTGCAGTTTTACAAAATAAGAGAATGGCTTTAAATCAATTAATTTTCTGAAGTCTAAAAATAATTCCTTCCAATAGCTAATCAGGTAAATAAGATACTACTTTGTACTTAAAACTAACAGTCAACCTGAATAACATTGACATAGTTGCCTTACCTCATTGTTTGCAAACACATATTGTCCCAGTTTATTAGCAACCTCCCCATTTCTCAAAGTAAAATCTAGCTCAGAGTACCCCTGATTCATTCTAGGGTTTTCTGGAGATTCCCAAGGGCCATTCAGAAATTGCAGTAAATACAACTATAAACAATGACAAAATGGCAGCCATGGCCTTCAGTTTCCTGCGGAAATGCACTATATCTATTCTAGCAATCTTTCTAGCCCAGGAACCGGGCCATACCTGGTAACTAGAAAGAGCTCAGCAAATGTTTTTTGAATGAATGAAACTTGAAAAAAGTTCAAAGTTTGTAAGTGGTTTTTTAAAAATATTTTTAATGTTTTTTATTTATTTTTGATACAGAGACAGAACATGAGAGGGGGAGGGGCAGAGAGAGAAGGAGACACAGAACCGGAAGCAGGCTCCAGGCTCTGAGCTAGCAGTCAGCACAGAGCCTGATGCGGGGCTCGAACCCACAAACGTGAGATCTGACCTGAGCCGAAGTCAGAGGCTTAACTGACTGAGCCATCCAGGTGCCCCAAAAAGTTTGTAAGTGTTTTGATTGTACTATATTAAGAGTTTTTAACAAATTAACAACTTTAATGGCTGGTTGACTGCCTCATAAATAATGTTAACATGCTGATGTTCAACTAGTAAAGATAAATATACCAAAATAGTAAATTTTGAATATTTGTTTTATGACAAAATTATATATACTAAATGCTTTATACAAATTATCACACTTAATCCACATAGTCATTCTATATGTAAAATAGGGTGGGTCAACAAAAGGGAGGCTTAGACGGAAGTTGTAGTATGCCTAACTGCTATAACAAAATATCATAAACTAGACACATTATAATAAATAGAAGTTTCTTTCTCACAGTTCTGGAGGCTGGGAAGACCATGATCAAGGCACCAGGGGATCCAGCATCTGGGGAGAGCCACTTCCTGATTCATGGATGGTGTCTTCCTGTTATGTTTTCACATAGTGGAAGTGGGGCAAAGCCTCTTCTTTAAATGTATTATCCTATTCATGAGGGCTCCACTCTCATGACTTAATCACTTCCCAAGCTCCCACCTCCTAATATCCTCACATTGGGTGTTAGGCTTAAACATGTAAATCCTGGGAAGACTCAAATATTGGGACCATAGCAGGTACAATATGTGACTTACAGAAGGCCATATAGATAATAAATAGTTAAGCTGCTGTTTGAATCTAGCAACCTATCCCCAACATCTAAGTTTCTTACTGTTATCTTAAATAATGCTTTTTATAGTGACCTGGCCAAACCAAAATCTTGCCTTCCTCAGGGGCAGAGGGAGGCGGCCTCCTTACTCTGCCTTTTCCCTGTCTGCCCCACAGGAGTCTAAAAAACCAGCTCTGAGTCTGGATACAACTTTGCAACTTCGCAGAGCAGAGAAAGATTAAAGCCAGGACGTTCAAAAGGAAGTAAAACAATTTTGAAGGTTTTTTTGTTTGTCTGTTCATTTGTTTTTTTAATAACTATGCCGTTTAAATCTCAAGGAGGTTTATTTGGAGGTAGACTTTTGGCAAAACCGTTTCTGTCCTTTTTTGTCTCAGTCTATCTTTCTGTTTATCAGGATTTTTTTTCCCTCTCACTTGTCAAGGCACTTTTGTTTCAGAAAGCTCCCAGAAAGGTCTCCAGAGAAAAACAGAAAAATAGGATGCATAACAATGGCTATAGGCACTGTAGACCCAAACTCAAGAAATGATGACATTTTCTCAAGGTTATTACCAGTGCGATAGAAGAGTATTTAGAACAAAAGCCCTAGGAAGAAAGTACGCAGGTAAAATAAATTTTTATAAAACAAATACTCTATCATTTACCTCTCAGCTTAGTGACAAAATGAAGTATTTTAGAGTACATGACTGGATATAACCTGAAGGTGGTAACACATTTGTCTTTGGTCTTTCATTGACTCATTTGGGTCTGCCGTTCTGGGGTAAATTCAAAATCTCACCAACATTTCACTGGTATGAGAATACATCAGTCAAAATTGGTGCAAATACTGGTCAAATGTTAACAGGAAACCCAATTGGCAGATCTCGCCTAGCTCTCGTAATTGTTCTTCGTGAAATGAAAAATTGTCCCTGTGTTCACTAAGAATTCTTTAATTAGAATGGAAAAGAAGCAAGGATATCCCCAGTTACAGTTTATAATAGGAGTAATATAGAAAGGGGTGGCAGAGGTGGGTCAAGGGCACCAGAATAAAAAGACACCACTGAATACTAATTGCTATTGACCATTTTAAGAAACAAAGGATTCCACTTCACATTAGCATCCATAGGACCAAGGCAACATACCTCCAACTCCACCTCCCTTTGTGGTTTAAGATTAAAGAATTGCTTAAAATTACTCTGCAAGACAGTTTTAGTGCATTTGTTAACCAGGAAACATTAGACAGACTGAAGTCATCCTCTGTTAATTTTGAAATACCCCAAAGCTGTGAACGATGTAGCTCATTGTGCTCAAAGAAAGATCGGATTTTAAATTTCATTAGATACATTGTTTGTTCAACTAGAATGTGGAGCTGTCACTTTGTCAGACTAATTAGATGCCCTGAAGTTGGTGGTCATAATGCCCAGAATTTTTTGTTGTCGTTACATCTCAAACCACCAGCCAAATTTTATTCTTTTCGCTTGTAGATATCCTAGATTTAGACACTCTATTTAAGTCCCTGCTTGTGACATTTGAATTCCTCTTAGTATTCCTAAGAGTACTTCTAACTATTCCTATTATTTTGAATACCATCATATTCATCCAAATTAGTTTCCAGGCAGCATAGATTAAAATTTTTTTCCCTATCTGATTGCTTGAGCTCTTTAGGTAGAGTGTATCTTCAATTGGAAAAACATTCTAAAATATACAACAAAATATTAATGGATTAAGTCTATCCTATTTTTAGTTAAAATATTATTCATTCACTTCATTTAAAATAATTCTCTGAAGAAAATAAAAAAAAATAGATGTGCTTAGCAAGGTTAACAAACAATTTTAACAATGAGTAAATTCAAGCTAAGTCAAATCCATTCTCTTTATAAAGAGTGCACAAAATATTCTGTTAAATGTGTCCAGCAAGAACAATAGTTAAAAAAGTAACTCAGGCAATTAAGAAAACAAACTATTGCATTTTAGAATTTGAGCCAGCATTATTTCCTACATTGCCACTAAATATACTATCCTGGGATATCAAGAACCAAGAAGTTAAGTGATCTTTGAATACTTGACAAAATGTTGGCCATTTAAAGATGAAAGAACAAGAGGGGATTGGGTAAGTTGATTAATAAATTACTCAACTAATAATGAGGCCTAGTCTTAAAATACGGAGGTTGTATACAGGACATCCCTTACCTCAATAGGTCTTTAATCTCACATTCTCTATTAGGGAGAGTAAAATAAAAGTCATCATTAGGGTAAAAATATGCTGAAAGACTTCTAAGAACTTATTTTAGCCCATGAAGTAGTAGAAGAGTTCAAAATAAAATATTGATACTCATTTGAGCACAGTAATGATTAATAACTAGGTAATTAAGTTCATGTGTAGAAAATCTGCCATCAGAATATTAGTGAGTTATTTGTCTTAGTAATTTAGCCACACAATTGTTATCTAGTGTAGCATTGGTATTAGAAAGTATATGGCAATACCAAGGAATTCTGTCATTTTCAGGTTTATAAACCTGGAGGAAATTCAGAACTAGAAAACAAAAGTATTATTATTAATAACATTTCCTTAATTTATATGTAGCACAAATTAGAATATCTACTTTTGATGAATAGCTTAGTAAATGAAACATAGCTTTCGCTTGACAAAAAAAGCATAGATCATCTCTAATTCTCAAGCATTTTCAACTGAAATTTTTAATTTCAATTAGCAATTAAAAATGATTATTGAGAATATTGCACAGACATGATAGGATCCTCCTTCACCCTAAAAATTTAATCCAAATGCTCTCTGTATATCAGGAATCAGTAGCCATTGAAAAGTGGGAGGCTATTTTGTGGCTATCCAATCTTCTCACATACAATGGGCAGGATACAACTTTGCAATGCCATACACAATGATTATGTGTCTAGCATTGTGTCACATTCTTTGCATGCATTTATCATACTTCTCTCAATGTGAACCTATGACTACTGTTTCTCCCATTTTTATAGAAAGAAAACCTGAGGCAAAGTATACC
Organism: Suricata suricatta; assembly: GCF_006229205.1. Lineage (NCBI taxonomy): Eukaryota > Metazoa > Chordata > Mammalia > Carnivora > Herpestidae > Suricata > Suricata suricatta. Next base: position 160,296,009 of record NC_043702.1, read on the forward strand.
TGTATAACTTGGTCAAGGTCTCACAGTTAGCAAGAAGAAAAATTTAGGAGGCACCTGAGTGGCTCAGTTGGTTAAGTTCAGGTCATGATCTCACAGTTTGTGGGTTTGAGCCCCATGTCGGGCTCTGTGCTGACAGCGCAGAGCCTGGAGCCTGCTTCAGGTTCTGTCTCCTTCTCTCTCTGCCCCTCCCTCATGTTCTGTCTTCTTTCTCTCTCAAAAACAAGTAAATAAACATTTAAAAGAAAAAGAGGAGAAATTTAGTTTTGAACCCAATCTGGTTTGATTTTAGAATCCATACTCTTAATCTACCAGGATAATTTGATTATGTGGAGTGTGAATGCGAGTGTGCAGATGTGTGTGTGTGTATTACAGATCAATGGAGGAGATATAGAATATGGTACTTTCATGCATGTTATTCTTATCTTGTATACTATAATTTTTCCTCATGCAACTTTTAATCTCATAGTTTTCCTGGACTAAGAATTTGCAAATGTTTTTCTTTTCTAAGAGAGCGTTGACAGAAACTTAAAAGTTAACTTTAGATTATCAAGAATGTTTCACTGTTCATAAAGCCTAGCTACATACAAATTAATTTAATCTAATCATTTCTAAGAAAATCTCTCAAATATATTTAAATCTTAAGCCAATTTCAGAGCAGCCTGAGTCCATTCACTAGGTACACAATAAGACTGTTTGGTCATGTCACCATCAGACATAGTAACAGAAATTACTGTATGTTTTATTAAAAACCTATTTTTGTCTCTCTCTCTCTTTTATCCCAAACTCTAATTTAGTTGTTGTTCCCTTAGGTACAAAGTACACAGTTCATAATTCATTTGATATAAAATGTCAGTTTAGATTCTTGCCTGTCTTTGATAAATGAGAAAAAACATGTACATTTCAATTTCCTCAACGCCAGAACAACCAGGAACAACCCCCTGTTGTGCTTCTCAAAGACCTTTGTGTTAAATTAAACATCAAGATTCTGAAACTGTGGGGAAGGATATTTCCAAGACAGAGAGTCCAAGTACATGAGACAGAGGGAGACAGCTAATGCTTTTCCTACCAGTCGAGTGATATCCCCCAAAGAGCACCTTTGATCCTCAAATTAGTCCTCACTTATAATTTAATATACTACAACCAGTCTGCTGTTTCCTTACACTTTAGCTTTAAGAGGCAGTTGTTAGAATCATCAAGGAAAATAAAAATTTAGATGTTTGGAGGTTGGTTTAATTTTCAACTTAAGTAGTTGATAGGTTATGTGTATTTTGTGCTCATTCTGTATCATACATTCTTCAAACAAATCGTCAGGTGCCTACTTCTGTGCCCCCTGATCCTCTCAGTGTGTGTCCATCCTCTGCTCTCTACCAAAACCCACTGAGGATGGTTATGGGATAATGAACTCGCTTTACAGATGAACAAACTGAGGCCTTGGGAGGAGATGACTTCCTTGAGATCACACAGTCGTAAATGGAAACAGTGGAGATGGTCGGTAGTGATTTGGTTAAAATTCAGATAGTTGGACAGACACTTCGGCCCGTGTGCTTAACAAATGCACAATGTAAGAGACGTGCTCACTTGAGACTTTATAGAATCACTGATGTGAGCAAGACGCGAGCGTTTTTGTGTGGCCATGCCCTCTTCTGCGGATGCTGAGTCCTCCTCTTTTCTGATGATCCTGAGCACACAGATGGTCACTCCTTTGACTGCCCAGGGAATGGTTCTCTGACACACTCACACAGTTCACACTCCTGGGTTCTCCAGGATTCTACTTGTGAATAAATGTCCTCATCCTGCTGCTGTGTTTTTAATCAGTTCACAGAATTTTTTTTTAATACAGGGAGAAAGGATTCATTCATTCATTCATTCATTCATTTATTCTTCTTTCTTTTACAAAAATAAGCTTCCATGCTCTCTTTCTTTCAATAAAGTTATTTTCTTAATTTTTAACATTATTTGATAAATTAAGTCACCCTTTATGAGTGCAAATTATGCACAATCAGGAGATTGTACATATGAATCACATCTGTTCATTTCCCTTCGGATATAGAGGGTATTAACACAAAAAATTCAATTTTAATATAGGCCGAAGGAGAGGACAACTTAGCAATTAGCAATAATGACACCACTCTTACACACTAATGTTTTGGGTAAATGTATTTGAACCAGTTCTAATGAGATTTTATGTTTCATACCTATATAAAAGTCCTACGACAGCAAAACAGATCAGAAACCTTAAATCTTCTATTACAGGACAAAGAAAGGAGTTTCAATTATAATGGATGTCACTGGAGAGCTAAAAGTTCAGAATGAGAAATATTTTCAGAAAAGTTGGATGAGTCTTTTCCTCTAAATAAATAAACAGAGGTTATTTTTAATATTCTTTCACCTAATTAGAGTTCATGTTAGAAATTTATAGACAAAAATGAAAGTTATTCAAAATACTTGGTGGGCACGTAAGGACTTATATCCATGCTGGAAAAGGATGGTCCAACTGGCTAATTTTTGCTATCAGTTCACAGACTGTAGACTACATAATATTGTTTTTGCTTGATGCTTTTTTGTAAAGCTGTAAAAAAAAATCTGCTTTAACAGAATTCCCACCCTCCCCCTTTATTAGAGTGTAAAGCTTAAGTGCATGGGTCATGTAGTTAATTGAGGGGAACTCTTCAGTTCATTGGCAACAGGTTTTGAACACCTGGTATTTCATACAAACAATACTCTTGGAATTATATTTGACACAACAGTCGAGTCAAGCCACATCTTCAGACCCTTGTTGACTAGCGGATCCTAGAAATGCACTACCTCTGCTAAGAGAGGGTGTGAGTTATGAGTGCAGGAATCTTTGAATGAACAAGAGCACAGTGGCTCAGAGCCAAGTTTCTGTCTGTAGGTCTGAATTCTGGTCTCTGCTATTTAGTAGTTATATGACGTTAACAAACACGTTGCCAGACAATCTCTTGTCCTCAGCTTTCTCATGTCTAGATATGGATGTCAATAGCACTTCCCTCATCGAGTAAGAATTAAATGAGATAATATAGGTTAAAGAGAACCTACACCTAGTAAGTGCTATGTGTGAGGAATCACTACAGCAAAGAAAACTATTGATGTCAAATAAATGATTACATAATCTTAATAGTTCTTTTGGCAACTGGAAACCATATCAGTCTCCGCTGCGGAGCTGTATTTGTAAAACTCCTAGGAGGAAAAATATGAGGTCTACTAGCAGCAAATTCTGGAATTCAGGATAAAGATGTAACTGACTTGAGGAACACATTTAAAAACCCCACAGAGGAGATACAGCCACAAGAGGCTCATTAAGGAAAATTCCTTGGAGGGAAGAGACTCAGGTTTTAGTTACGTGGAGTTCCTTGTAACAGCTGTTCTATGAAGGAATCGAAGAGCAGAGGAAACTTAGCTGACAGCCTCTTCACAGTAGGGCCGATTAGTGTTCCTCAGTGCATAAAACTTTGTGCCTGTTGCTCTCTCGAGCCACAGGTAGGACTCAACATCTGGAATCGGTCATCCATGGTATCTCTTCCTGCCCCATTCAGGGAGACAGAGAGTGAGAGCGGGAGAAGGGTGGCAGAGAGAGAGACACACACACAGAATCCAAAGCAGAGTCCAGGCTCTGAGCTGTCAGCACAGCTCGAACTCACAAAGCTCAAGATCATGACCTGAGCCAAAGTTGGATGCTTAAGCAACTGAGCCACCCAGGCACCCCTCTCTGAAAATATTCTAAAGATGATCTAGTTCAGTGGTTTTCAGACTTGGGCATGCATCCAGATTTAACCTGGGGGCGGGGGGCATCTAATAAAGTATAGATTGTTTGGCTCCCCTCTCTAAATTTCTGATTCAGCTGATTGAGTATGGGGCTCCAGACGCTGCGTTTCAAAAAAGTTCCCAAGTAATGCTGATACTTCCCTCCTGGGATCAATCACACTGTGAAGATGACGAGAAATCTGCGTCAGAGTCGAGTAAAGTTACCCAAATCTGACCTAACAGCTAGTTAGCGCAAGAGTTGTTACTAGACCTTAAGTCTCTGGATGTGGAAAGAGAGAAGTATCTCAGAAAATTGCCAGGTGAAGTGACTCTGAAGATGACCTTCAGGACAGAGTCAGAAATTTTAAGGTATTAGTCACTATTATTTTATTTTATATCAGATTTGCTTCCCGAGGCTTGCACATTCGAGAGCTCAAAGAGAAGCCAACACACGCTCAGTTGCCAAAGTTTAGTGGCTTCTCTAAACGTTCTTCCTTTCTCTCAAGCATCTGTGGTCTAAATGCTATTGTTCTCAAATGGCAAAAACCCAACACATACAGGCTTACATAATGAAAGGGGTTAGCTCTTATACTAGAAAAATCTAGGGAAAGCACTGGTTTCAGGCAGAGCTGAATTCAAGGGGTCAATGATGTCTCCAGAAGCCCATCTACCTCCTTCTCTCAGATGTCCTCTGCTTTCTCCCATGCTGGCTAAATCCTCAGACTCTGCAGGGCAAAATGACCTGCAGTAGATCAACCCCATTCCAGATTCAATCCCAGAGCACAGCATGCACCTCTATTGGCTACACTGGTTACTGTGTCTCATTACTTTGAATTGGAACATTTGTAATTCCTGAAAAAAATCACTTTGGTCAGGAGAATATGATCTCATTGGCTAGACTTGGTAATGGAGTCAACTCCACACATAGCACATGTTCTGGGCACGGGAGCCCAGGGTACCCAGAGGAAAATTAAAGCAATGCAATCAAAAGAGGGTGGGAAGGGTGAAGGCATGTTGGGTGCAAAAATAACACAAGGCCACTATGACTTCCTGGGGGCATGACAGTAAACATTGCTAATTTCCTACTAAGTGCCTAGAGCCAAGATAATTGAGAGAGGGACTTGGAAAGAAAGGGAGGCAGGGTGGCAGGGAGGAGGGAAGGCAGGAAAGCACGACAGGCAGGAAGGAAAAAGGGAAAGAAAGAAGGAAGGAAGGAAGGATGGAAGAGAAGGAGGAAGGAAGGAAAAAAGGAAAGGAGGGAAAGAGGGGGGGGATATAAGGAAAGAAAGCAAGAGAGAGTAGACCCATTAGTACTACTTCTATCTACAACCTTTCACCCATTCATTCCGTCCTTAGCATGGATTTATACTGTCAGAGGTGAGCATGAAACATTTGAATAAAACTGGAAGACAGTGTAAATTCAAAAGTGATTGTCAAAGTGTATGAGACAAGAATTGCTCTCATAAAGTATGCACTAGATACCCTCACGCTCCTAGTTTCATTTGTCCCAATTAATGACTAATCGTGAATATCATAGTCACTGTCGTGAATGTGTTTAACGTTGTCACAGTCTATTCATTAAGTTTTTACAAAACTCTAGAACTCTTGTCCCTTTGTAGAGATACAATAAAGATTTTCAAGAGGTTCCTAGTGAAAAGAGATAGGAAATATGGCCTTTAAGTATCTATGATCTATTAAGACCTTGTCTCACTTTTCTAAAAGTGTTTATACAGACAAGTAAATGTTCATAGAATTGCATGCAAGTCAGGCATTGATTCTGTCTGGGATAACAAAGGAAAAAGAAAAGAATAAGATATTATTTTTAAAAAATAAAGCAAAAATTTCTTTAGGGCACTATAAGAATTCAAATAAAACTTCAAGTTGCTTTCAGAGTGCAGAGCCAGTCAGACAGACATGATTTTTTTAGACGTAAAGTTATAGGTAACCTTTATTCCAAGATAAAAAACAGAAAAGGGAATGTACTTATTCTTTTTTAAAAATATGATTTTTAAATATCAATGGAACTTAAAGAGATAATACTTCCCACCTCTCCTCCCTGGTAAAGTAGGGAAAATGTGATTTCTTTTTCTTTCTTTTTTTTTTTTTTCTTTCTCCCTCTTGCCCCAGGATGCTCTAAAGATAGCACTTAATTGTGTGTGGGCGTGTGTATTTCTATACAAACCACAGGAGAGTATGCAAATGCGGGGAGGCTGGCAGCCCTTGCTGGAGGCTTGGTGAGTCCACGGTAAGCATACTTCAAAGTTCACTTCCATCTTCTTCAGGGCTCAGAAGTTAGTCCCTTTCTAAAGTATTTTTATAAGGAGGGAGCTCATTGTCAAGATGGAGACATGCAGAGTGAGGAAAATTTCACAAATTATGAAACAGAAATCTATCCTCCTCGGCGTATGTAATGTAATTTTACAAACACACGTGCATGCACACACACACAGAACAAAGTGAACTAACAGTTCTAAAATGGTAAAGATAAGACTTTTCATGAAAGGATTTGAGAGCATGTTTGAGACAGTACTTGGGTTCTGTTCTAATCACATACTTGGGATTGAGCCTAGGTTAAACTAAATGGCCTGGCATATGTTTTCAAAAGTACACTATTTTATTAAGAATTTAAATATTTAAATACTATTTATTCATTGCATCTGCCTACTTTATTACCTTCAATGGATTGATTTTTCCAGGAGGAAAATAGCCCATTTGGAAGACATACATGGAAGTAAAACATTATGCACAACTAATCTAAAGATTCATATGAACTGAATGCAATATAAATTGTAAAGTAATGAGGGGTGCCTGGGGGGCTCATTCAGTTAAGCATCTGACTCTTGATTTCAGCTCACATCATGATCTTTTTTAAGATCAAGCCCCGAATTGGGCTCTGTGCTGACAGCGCAGAGCCTGCTTGGATTTCTCTCTCTCTTCTCTCTCTGCCCCTTTGCCACTTGTGTGCACACACACTCTCTCTCTCTCTCCCTCCCTCTCTCTCTCTCTCTCTCTCTCTCTCAAAAATAAACACTTAAAAATATATATAGTGAAGGTAAAGACAAATTATCTGTTTTGGTGATGTAATGTTGTTCTTCTAAAGAATTCTATTCCTCACAACCTTGTGTCTTCATTATGGTGTTTACCTTTAAAAAGGCAGTTACCGGGCACCTGGGTGGCTCAGTTGGTTGAACATTGACTTCAGCTCAGGTCATGATCTCAAGGTTTGTGGATTTGAACCCGCCACTAGGGTTTTGCACTGATAACTCAGAATTCCTGCTTGGGATTATCTGTCCCCCTCTCTCTGTCCCTCCCCTGCTTGTGTTCTCCCTCTCTCTCCCCCACTCCTCCCTCTCTCTCTCTCTCTCTCTCTCAAAAATAAAGAAACATTAACATGTGGGCACCTGGGTGAGTCATTCCAGTAAGCATGCAACTCCAGCTCAGGTCATGATCTCAGGATTCTTGTGTTGGGGCCCTATGCGGGGCTCTGAGCTGACCGCTCAGAGCCTGGAGTCTGCCTCAGATTCTGCCTGTCTCTCTCGGCCCTTCCCTGTTTGTGTTCTTTCTCTCTCTCAAATCTAAATAAAATTACATTTTTAATTTTTTTAATATTATTTATTTATTTTTGAGAGACAGAGAGAGACAGGGCGAGCAGGGGAGGATCAGAGAGAGAGAGGGAGACACAGAGTTGGAAGCAGGCTCCAGGCTCCGAGCTAGCTGTCAGCACAGAGCCCAACGCAGGGCTTGAACCCATGAACCGTGAGATCATGACCCGAGCTGAAGCCAGACGCTTAACCAACTGAGCCACCCAGGCGCCCCATAAAAATTACATTTTTAAAATAAATAAATATTAAAATAAATAAATACATTAATTAATTAAGTAAAAAGGAAGTTAATCTTTTCTTTGACCCTCCCGCATAGGTGATATATGATTTTAGCCCATTTATTTTAGTCTCTAACCTACAGTTTATTTTTTAAATTGCCATTCCTTTGTCTTCTTTTCATATTTAAGATATCTCATGGCCACCCACATGTTGAAGTTTCAACTAACATCTTGTAAATACGGTGGATTCAGAGCAGATGAACAACAGAAAGCACATGCTGATGGAAACTTTATTTGCACTTTGCAAGTAAACTTTTACAATTTTTAGAACTACTGATGTCATAAAAAAGTAGCATCATGGACATTGTACTAAATAGAAATTTTAAAATACATAAAAATAGTTTGTAGTTCCCTGCTATCGAGAATGAGTAAAGTGTAAGACAAAATGGAATTTACATTTATAGTTCTTATTATATTTTATGTGTTTTTTGGTCTCTCCCTGTTTTTTGAGCTTCTAAATGCTTCTAATTCTCTTAGAAATTCTGCCATAAAATGATACCATTCTCTTTATGGTTGGTCCATAGCACTACCCACACCATTTTTTTTTAAGGTCTTAGGGATTTCTTTTGAGATGAGAAAAAAGGAGAGAAAATTCAGTACTTGACTTTTAAAAAATTGGAGGAGAAACATAAATTCAGTGAGCACATCATACCCTAACTCTCAGACTCTGTTCTAATCAACTTAAGGAATATGATCAATGATTTCTTTCTCTTCGCCTTCAAAGGCAGACCTACTGTAACATGTCACCTAAGAGAATTGGACAGCATTGTCCTGCCCCCCCCTCTGGCCCCCACCAGGGTAGGCTGTTCCCAGGGTGGGCCATCCTTAAGCTCCCTTTTACGCTTTCCCTTTTCCTTCTGGTATACAGTAGGCACTCTTTACCTACCTATTCCTAATTGATTCACTGGATCATATTTTTTTTAACTCCATTCATTCGATAATACACCAAGATGGATATTCAACTACTCCAGTTCAAGGGCAAAAGTTTGCAGCTTCATTGTACTTCCCAGGGGACTTCACTGTATTTTTGAAACTTGACAATTTGTACAATCACGAGAAACAATAAAGTGTGGTTGTATTAAATTGCTAAATTTTGGGGTGGTTTGTTACATAGTAATAGATAAGTGTGAAAGCATCCTAGTTTTTTTATATCTAAATAAAAATTAACTCCCTAGTTTGATCTATGAAAAATCAGTGGCTAAAATATTATTCTTTCAGCAATATTATTGAGCAAATATTATGTTACATTTCAAAAAGCAAAGATTTTGGGATGCCTGGGTGGCTCAGTTAGTTGAGTATCTGACTTTGGCTCAGGTCACCATCTTGTGGTCCATGGATTCAAGCCCCTTGTTGGGCTCTGTGCTGACAGCTCAGAACCTGGAGCCTGCTGGGGCACCTGGGTGGCTCAGCTGGTTAAGCGTCTGGCTTCAGCTCAGGTCATGATCTCACGGTTCGTGGATTTGAGCCCCGTGTCGAGCTCTGTGCTGACAGCTCAGAGCCTGGAGCCTGCTTTGGATTCTGTGTCTCCCTCTCTCTCTGACCCTCCCCTGCTTGCACTATCCATCTCTGTCTCTCAAAAATAAATAAAAAACCTAAAAAATTAAAAAAAAAAAAGACTTTGGAGCCTGCTTCAGATTCTGTGTCTCCTTCTTCCTTGCCCCTCCCTGCTCACATTTTGTGTTTCTGTCTCTGTCTTTCACAAAAATAAATAAAAACATTAAAAAATTTAGAAAAAGCAAAAATTTTCATTTAGTGATTCAAAAGTGTATTGCTGGAGCAACTACTAAGCTTTCCTATTCAATGAAAAAGGAAATAAACTTTTGATTATAATATTTAACTTTTTAAAATATATATTTAGGGAAAATGAAGAACTGGTAAAAAAAATTTAGCAAAATTTTCAAACTTCTCTTTTGGCTAGTATTAACAAAGTTACGAAGACATTTACTTATAAATAAAATATACATATAAGAGAAATAAAAAATAATCATAAAAATTGCATCTAATAAGTGTCTCGGTATGAATACAGAAGAGGTTCTATTAAGAAAAAATATGCTGCTTTTCTGCCCATTGAAATCCCAAGGTAACCAATGAGAGCTTGATGTAAAAATCATTTATACATTATGATCCAGGGGTCACGGAGGGAGGTATTAAAACTATTTCAAAAGGAAAATTACTTTTCATACTTCTCGCTTATTTTGTCACCCTATACACATTTCCACCATCCCTTAGCTGGGCTACTGCCTGGCCATATTTATGTCAATGCTCGTGGTGAATGTACATGGAAATTGGGATATAGGAGGACAAAATGCAGGAGGTCTCCCCAGCATGTAAAAGATTCTGATTTTCACTTGTTCATAAGCTTTTAGAGGTAAAGGGCTCTGCACACCCAATTCTAGTGATCCTGGACATCAGCTGGATGTCTGATAACTCAACTCAGTTCTGACAGAACTATCTGGACACTAAGTACCTAGTGTCAGATTCAGTAGAGTAAGAGTTCAGAGCCTCTTCTGCTCACACGCTACAAGTTGTCACCCATGCTTCTGACAGGACAGTTATAAAACAAGTTCCCATGACCTCACCTTAGGTTTAATTTGGTAGAACAGCTCACAGACCTTTGGAAACCTATTTACTCCCTGGATCACTGGCTTATTACAAGGGATATAACCCTGGAGGGAAGATACATACGGCAGGATACATGGGAAGGGGCCCAGGAGACCCCATGCCCCATTCCAACTGGGCATTCTCCCCAAATCACCATATGCTCTTTTTTTTTTTTAAGTTTATTAACTTATTTTGAGAGAGAGCACACGCACACGAGTGCAAGCTGGGGAGGGGCAGAGAAAGAGGGAGACAGAGAATCCCAAGCAAGGCTCGAACCTACAAACCTACAAACTTTGAGATCATGACAGGACTCCAAACCAAGAGTCGGATGCTTAACTGACTGAACCACCCAGGCACCATCCCACCCCCCTGAATATCCTTATGTTCACCAACTTGGAAGCTCTCTGAACTGCATCCTTATTGTTTTTTTATGGAGCCTAGATTACCTACCTATGACTAAATAAATGAGGGTTGGAGATTGATTCAACCTCCAGCCCCCTCCCTTCCCGTCCCTCACCCCCCCAGGACAGTAGGTGAGAGGAAAGTTCCAAATCTTTCTGCTTGACACCACTGGCAACCAAGAGCCACCCTTAAGTGAAGTCCAAAAGTAACCTTAGCACATAACAAAAGACACCTTTATAGCTCTCATCACCTAGGAAATTCCAAGGGATTTAGTAGCTCCATTTGTCCAGAAATGGGGACAAAGACCACACCTGTGTTTCTCATGGATCACAATATCACAAGAGCTTCAAAGGAGTCTGAGCAGTAAACTAGAGCAAAGACGGTAGCAAGCACCAAATGTTTATCCAGATACGCACTATACTAAGCTACATGAATTGCGTTGTTTAAGCCTCTATCAAATGGGAATTACCCTTGAGCCTGTTTTATGGATGAACAAACTGAGGCTCAGATATATCTGTGGGTTGCTCGTAGTTGCACAGCCAGAGAGTGGATTCAAATCTAGGTTTGTGGGATTTCAAACTTTATGCTTTTACAATATGCTTATTAATTCCACATGTGTTACCCTTCTTTTATTTCATTAATATTTTAGAGGGGTAGGGGTGAGGTAGGGGTCAAAGGACAAGAAAAGAATTCCAACAAATTCTAAAAGAAACCATCTACAACCGTGTTTCCTTCCTCAGGTTTTGATTTTCTAATAACGCACCTTTGGAAAAGAAACATGTTCCTCAGGCTTAGTATTTCTGTGAAATATGTAGGTTATAATAATTCTCATCAATTTGAAGGCACAAATGACAAATTATTTACTGTCGTAGAAAACCAGATTAAGTTCACAAACTTAGGTGGCTCTGAGTTCCTTTCACTGTTACAATAAAGCAGTTCAGAAAAAGATAAATAGAATAAAATTATTCCTTTTGGAAAAATATAAAAGTTTCACAAAAAATCTGTTTCTAGCTCGTCAGTATGGAATTTGTCACTAATCATTTTAAACTATGCCCTTTTATGCTTCTTCTGTCTCTTTTAGCTTTCTGAGTAGTGCTTTGATGTAACAAAGACAGTTTCAGACAAGATTTCAGTTCATCTGGAAAAAAAGGTTTAAGTCTGGAGGCAAAATGCAGTGTATTTAAAATTTATATACTCTATAATGCCTTTGTTCTGAACTTGAAGATCCTGCAAAACTTCTAAGCTTCTTTGCCTTCCTCCTCTAAGCTCATTTGTTCCTCCTTTGCTTATTATCATGCAACTGTGACTTTAACTGGTGGTTCCATTGTTTAACTACATGCAGAGTCATGGCTGACCCTTTCTGATCAATTGCCAATCCATACAGGTTTGACTGATAAAAGAGCCAATTAGATTTAAGCAAATTAAGGGACATCACCAATGTCAACCACTTATTTAACTGAATGCTGAATTCCATGCATACAAAACACTAATGCACTGAGCCCCATTAAGAGTTGAAAACCTAACCCCATTAGTAACTCTGGACCTTGAAGGGGTAAAGGTCATAGGAAAGTTTCATATTTATGGATTAACATTTGGATTCCGTTTTTATTTTTTCAATTTTTTCCCTAGAACTCTTGAACCTTCACTATAATGCTATTCAAGAGCTCAGACTAAATATATTCTTCATTTCTAAGAGTATCTTAGTGCTAAATATGAACATTATGTTATCACAAACAACCAAAAAATATAGTAGCTGTAGAAACACAAAACCTGAGTACACAGAAGTGGGTAGAGATATGTTACATAAATGAAGGAAAAATAACCCCTAGACTCCTGCAGTTGACCAAATAATATCTCAAATACATTTTTAAAATAAAAAATGTTTGCTACTATGTATCTATGCATTGAGCTGTTGGCTGTGTGGTCTCACTTGCCTTCCTGTCCATCTTCAAAACAACTTGTGTTATCAAAATAACCATATTCTTTTGTTTCTTTGGTCAAAGTTAAGAGCTTTATTTTTTGGTAAAATGTTATTAAACAACACACCAGGAATGAAAAAGGAAGATCTTATTAAATTAATTAGGATTTATTGCTAGATATTGCTAGGCTGGTTTCTCAAAAATTTTTTTTTCAGCTTTATTGAGGTACAAACTGCATAAAATTGTATTTTTTTCTCATCAGAAAAATAGAAAAAGCTAGTGTAAAATAAGATGTGTCATGACCGTCAAATAACAGATGATGTACCAGGGTAAGAGTTTTTGTGTCCTGTCTCCTCACCTCTTTCCAAATTCCTACGTTAACTGTTAATTCTATGCTTACCTAAGTAATCTCTACAGGGAGGGAGTTAAAGAGTGATGGGTTGTTGGAATTTGAGACTATTTCTTATCTCTAATCTTTGTGCCCCTTTATGGTCTGGGCCCTAGGTTACATCAGCACGACTAGAGCGTTCCTACATTGGACACTATGTTCAGAGGAGGTCACAGTTTCCAAAACTGGTCACAATATAAGGTTGCTCATATCGAAAATGAGGCAGGAACAGGTCTGAGCAATGGTACGTTTACATAAACTGTTAATTAAGCTATCCTGACTGATTAATCTATTCATCCACTCACCAATTATTTGTTATGCACCTATGATGCAGATTTGGTCTTGGCACTGAAGATAAAAACATGATGGGCACCTGGGTGGCTCAGTCGGTTAAGCACTGACTCCTGATTTTGGCTCAGATCATGATCTCAAGGTTACTAAGAGCTAGACCCATGTCGACTGTCAGTGGAGAGCCTGATTGAGATTCTCTTTCTCCCCTCTCTCTGCCCCTCCCCACCCCCTCTCTTTCTCTCAAAATAAATAAATAAACATAAAAAAATGAATATGAAACAGTCCCTGCTGTGTGGGTCCTTAACAAACAGTGATGGTGCCAGTCAATCAGATAGGCAATTTCAATATAGCGTGATTGTTCTACAGGATACCTAAGGGCCCTATCTCAGTCTCGGTTGGTAAAAGATAACTTTCCAAAGGACTTATTTCTAAATTGAAACCTAAAAAATGAGTAGGACTTGGCCAGATATAGAGGGTAAAGGAAGTTTTCCAGGCCTACATTTGATAGCAAACATTCGGTAAAGAAAAAAAATGAGCATATCTGTTTTGCCCAAGTCTTCTATTATTATATTTTTAATCTACACTGAAAAGAAATTATAGCTAAAGGCATTATCATTACACATCTTGCATTAACCAGTGTTGAAATATAGTAGGAATTTAACATCACCATAAAAGAGACCTAATATTGAAATCAAGGAAATGGCAATAATGGTAACAATCCAAACATAATAGAAAAGTAAATAGCATATAGAACCTTCTCTGCCCATAAGTTGGTTCACTTCTGTCCATTGGTTCATTTATTATTCATTTCGGTACGAAGCACAGTTCACTGGACAAAGGCATGGAAGATTTCTTTAATAACTCTCAGTACTAATTTAATTCTACTTAAACACACATATTCTAGTGAATGCCACATGCTTCTCAGCATGATTTTATGTGTAAATCAGGATAATATGTTTTCAGATCATTAAGTAAAAGGAAGCATGAACTAAAACCTATTTAATCAATGAGGTGTCACCTTTAAACTGCCACAAGGTCATAAAAAAGATAATTTCAAAGCTATAAGTTTCCTAATTGTAATCAACAACAATCTAATGATGAAAAAAAAAGTATGTCCTAATGGCTGTAATAAACTTGAGCAAATCACTGTCTGTCTCTGAAGACATTTTGCTTCCTCTTTGGGTGAAGGGCCATCTCCCCAAATCTCGATTTCTAAGTGTAGCCAGTAAATGACTGGGTCATACCCAGACAGTATGAGCCTTCAGGACAGCATGGAATGGTGTGAATACGCACTCACAGAGTAGAGATAAAAGTTAACTCAGCAGTTGACTTCGATTCTACTGTATCACTAGAAAAAACAATTTTAGTTTCTTCTTGTTTATGTAATATTAATTCTTCTGCTAACCACGGACAGAGGTACAGACTGTATTAAGTTGGCATTAGGTGCTTGTTATGTTTAACTGAATTATATGTATATATGTACACACACACACACACACACACAGATTTACCACAAATTATTAGGCATACCTAAAGAGATTAACAGTGAATTGAATTGGTCCTATTTTATGAATGTGATACAGCTTGCTGTACATTGCAAATCATCTAAATCAGTGTGAATGCCATGAAAAGAATATATAAGTCATTAAATTCCCACCTATCCTATTAGGAAGGTGTTACTATGTAACTTAAAAATCTCCATTAAAGCACTAACTACTCTTTAATTTTAAACATGAATATAGGGTATTATATATTAAGGTATAGAGTCATCAAATGTCCTTTAAAAATTTTTTTCTTTTTAATGTTTCTATATTTTTGAGAGAGAGAGAAAGAGAGGGAGACACAGACCAAGAGACAGGCAGACTGTGAGTGGGAGGGGCAGAGAGAGAGGGAGACACAGAATCCGAAGCAGGCTCCAAGCGCTGAGCTGTCAGCACAGAGCCCGAGGCAGGGCTTGAACCCACAAATCTGGAGATGGTGACCTGAGCTGAAGTTGGATGTTTCACCGACTGAGCCACCCAGGTGTCTTGAGTCATCATATGTTCTAACCCTTCTAGCACACCGAGTTAGATTAAAAACTGAAAATGTGAATAGCCAACATTTCTTTTCTTGATTTTGTTTTGTATGTATGTATTCTTGGCCTCAATTCTTAAACAAGCCCCTATCTAAATTCACCCCCCTCTTTTTATTATTGGCTTATGAAACATGACACTGAGCCATTCAGCCCTGTCTCTTTCAAGCATTCTTAAACAACATGGTTTCTGCCATAAGTTTCAAGTGTTTTGGTAAACACCTATTCATGGAGTCTTAAAATGTCATGAAGGACAGATAATGATGACTGCTTTTTATGATACAGCAGGTATCCTGTACCTGCTTGAGAAGTGATCTCCTTGGGAGAAGGCGTCCACACCCATTGCACTTTAACCCTTAATTTTCCACCAGCAATAAGATGTTTGCTGCTTTCATACCCTTGTGATGGGAGAGATGTTTATCTGGTCCTGCTCTTTAACGACACAGTGACCTTCTCCCTTAGGCCAGAGCACCCTATTTCTTGAAGCCAATTGGTTCCATTTGCTTCAGTATTTCCTTTCAGAAAACATACATTTCTGAACACTCAACTGAGAATCACACTTTTATTATTTTGAGAAACGCTTTTTGTTCAAAGGCTGTATATGTCTGAGGGGGAGCATTCTTAGCAATTAGCCCCACAAATAGTTAAAACAAGGTGGAATTGACTGTAGATCAAAATAATGAATCTAAATAAGTCAGCATTTCATACAAATAGTTAACATGAAATATATCTGGATTGTATCACATTTCACCTATAAAAGTGACTCTATTGAACTGTAATAATTAGGACATGGAAGTTCAAGGTATTTTTTTAGTGGTCTGAGTAGTTTCCCTACTGTATAAGCTGCACAGTGCCCTTTTTTGGCAAATGGAAAGGTTTAGACACATAAGCTTCTTTGAAAAACCAGGAATGAGAACCAAAACCCAATTGAAAATATAAATTTTGAGGGGCACCTGGTGGCTTAGTCGATTAAGCATCCAACTTCAGCTAAACCCCTGGGTTGGGCTCTGTGCTGACAGCTCAGAGCTTGGAGCCTGCTTCAGTTTCTCTCTCTCTCTCTCTCTCTCTCTCTCTCTCTCTCTGCACCCCCACCCAACCTCCACTTGCACTCGGTCTGTCTCTTTCTCTGTCAAAAATAAACATTTACAAAATTAAAAAAAAAGGAAAATATACATTTTGAGTCTAAATGAAATTTCCAAACAAAAAATGTCCCTGTCTTTTTAACACGTAATGCAAGAGATATATGTGCATGACATATACTTACCTATACACACACAGCACAAGATGAAAGCAGTCTTGACAAAACATCAATAAAAATCAACGAAAGGGTCTCAATAAAATAAAACAATGACAACCCACACAACCAGCAATACAACTGAGCCTCCAAGTTCTAAAAAATAACCAATTCACACCATAAACAAGTGCTCAGTGAGGACTTAGTAGTAGGACATTTATATAAATGTGTGAAGCAAACCTTGTTCATGGACTTACCGCCTGGTGGCATTGCAACTGTTATAGGATCACTTCCCAAGCTGCCTTGGCTATTTGAAACATTCACTTCTACAGTGTAGTTAGAGAAAGGAACCAAGCCTTCGATGAGCACCCAAAGGTCTGTCTCTTCACCACTGTGCATGACTCGTGTGCCATTCAGAAGAGTATAGTTACAATCTGCTGATAAGAAAGAAAATTATTACAATCAGTGTATATTTAAAAGTTCCTTCACTCATCTCAGTGATCAAAATAACTGAGTTATTCTAAGATAATGTGAAGTTCTTCACAAGTATACAGCCTGTAAGGGAAAATACCGCATAAACACAAAAACTGATCCCTTGATGGATTATTTACAATTTTTTGAAGGTTTTTTTTTTTAATCCTTGGATCTTTCCATGAGGTGCAGACTGGAGGAGATCACACTCTTTCTCCCACATAGAAGGGTTCTGAATATAATCATTACGTTCAAATTATACTTGTCAGATATTTCATTTATCACCACTTGGGGTATTTGTCGACCATTTTCCTTGAGAAGTAGGTCACTACTTTCCCTCTAACACCTCTTTAAATCAGAATTGGCCAGAATATTCTGAAAAGCAGTATGTGCCCACTTTGGTCTGAAGATCTGTTCGTAGCTGTATGCTAAACTCAAGAGGCTGCCGGGTTTTGTAAAAGAATCACCTTCAGTGAACTCACTGAGCTGCACCACGACCACCTCTGAACCTGAACAAACCTATTCTCAAATAGCATCGTGTCTGAGGTACAGGAAAATGCTGCTGCTCTGAAACAGGGTTTTATCTCCCTCTTCTACACAAATGAATTACATTCAAGGTTCAGGAGACTTAGAAATTAGGCTTAAAATAAGAAAATCCTGTCATAACATTTATTTCACCGTCTATGTTAAATGCTTTCCTGAAAAGCTTACATGAGGCAAATTCTTCAGAATATTGGTGACATTTAGTAAATTTTAGTTATAATTATTATTTGGGGGGGTGCAAGTGAGCAAGCAGCAGAGAGAGAGATAAAGAGAGAGGGAAGTGAGCTCACCTGAAGTGAGGCTCATGTTTTACCTGAAGCCAGGTTCAAACTCATGAACTGTGAGAGCATAACCTGAGCCAAAGTCAGATGCTGAACTGTTGGGAATAATTATTCTTAAAACACAGAAGAGAAGAGCCATTAAGAATAGTAATATTTACCTCAAATAGCCTTTTCTCTTTGCCAAAGCACATTGTATTATAATACCCTTCATTCCCTCCCCCCTCCCAAACAAATCCTACAAATACAGGCAAGTGAATAAAAAAACACATCTGTTGTTAAATTTTAAGGAGAAAGTATATTTGCAAGATTTTCAGATAATGATACAGTCTTTATTGGCTAAATGCTTAAAAATTAAAAGATGACCACATATGATCTTGCATTGTACAATAAACAAAATTTAATAATTGCAATATTTTCAAAAATATTTTTAATTGTTTTAAATGTATTTTTAAAGTTTTTATTTATTTATTTTTAGAAAGAGACAAAGAAGACAAACGAGGGAGAGGCAGAGAGAGAGGGAGAGAGAAAATCCCAGGCAGGCTCTACCCTGGCAGCACAAAGCCGATGCAGGGCTCAAACTCACGAATCATGAGATCATGACCTGAGCCGAAACCAAGAGTTGGATGCCACCCAGGTGGCCCTCAAATATCATATTTTAATACAGTTTAGTAGCAGAGCATGGTGCAAAGAAAGTTGAATTTAGTTGTCAGAGAGTTCTGCATTTCAGCTTGTCTTTATCATTCTTGAGTCGTGTGCTCTTTGCTATGTTTCTTAATATTCCTAAATCTCAGGTTTTTCATCTGTGACCAATACTTTGATTGCAATGTTATTGTGCAGATTAAGTGAGATTATTTCCTTCCTTCCATTACCCAGCAGGTAACAGGTGTTCATCTACAGAAGCTAGGAAGTAAGACCATTTTGCTCTAATAAAACTGGTGCATTCCAGACCAACATTTGGAACCAGCAAGTGCTTAAGAATTATGCACCCTGTATTTTACTTTCTTGGCTGCAATTACCTACCTAATACATTCTCCTCTCCCCCACCCAACAATGTATTAGTAATAAAATTTTTTTTCAATCAACAAAGCATTATTAATGACATCTGCTACCACTAGGTCATTGTCCCATTAGGTTATACGTCTAACTTTATAATCAATAAAGGTCAAATGGTATAAAAGAGGATCTCATTTCCAGTTATGAGCATTTTCATGAAATGTGGGTAAGGCAGAAAAAAAATCTTTTAAGATATACAACATTTTTAAAAAGATACTTTTTAAGAGCTTTGGGAAGAAGGACGTAGCTGAAAAAACGATCACTGTAAAATACACAAGTCTAAGTTAGGTGTTTTCTAAGACCAGAAGAAATCCCTAGTGTCACATAAGAATTTATTACTTTGAACTTGAAATTGGAACATTTGAAGGAGTGGTTTATTCCCAAGGTAATGAATGAGTGGTACTTATGGGCTAAATCATGGGGAAAATAATTTCTATTCATTTTTAATAAAACAAGATAAAGATATATTTACTGCTTGAGAATTGCCTTACGTTCCTAAAATGCAAGCAAACACCACAGCTGTCTATAAAGTAACACACATTAACAAGAAGTTCTGATACCTGCTGATTAGCCTTAAAAAGACACTTCCAAGCGACATTCTATTAGCTCCCATAGGTTCTTCTTAACTAGTCAACCTAATTAGACAGAAGATTGTTGACTCCAACTGCATAGGGAGACCAGGCATTGCTAGGTTCCAATAACAACGTGCCCAGGGTAGAAAAGACTTAGTTCCTGAACGCAGGAAACCTGGGTGATTTTCAATATGAATCCCTTGTAAGCACTAAGTTACATCATCTGCATTTGAAGAACTCGAGTTCCGTAATGTCTCACTCCTTTGGAAGCATTTCTGGTCCCAGCGTATCCTGGGAAACGGGGGCAGAAGGTCAATTATCTCTGAAGTTGTGTTACCTGAGCACACTCACACACACACTCACACAACACTGATGATCGCAAAATCACAGTGATAATCCTAAAGTTAAGCCAAGAGAATATAATTTTACAAATTTCAAGCCGGGTGCAAATGTAAGATCAATGAGTTACCATGTATGATTATCATATGAATGTGGGTTTTCCCCTTGGATTTTGTGTGTGTTTGAAGGAAATTTCTCTCTGTAAAACAAACACTTTTTGCTAGCTTTGGAAATGGCATGGCAGGGGGAAATATATTAAATACCATTTTATTCTAAGTTTCCCAGATAACATTAATACATGGTAATTATACAATTAGTTGTAACATTAAGTTCTAGTTATAGAACGATTACTCAGTAATTATAAGAAGTATATAATTATTCAATAATTATGAGAAGTATGCAATTACATAACCATTTCATTCAGCTCAAAAAAGAACTTGTACACCTACAGGAACCATACAGCTAAGGGAGTCCAATGCTCCCTCACCCCCAAACGAAACGCGGCTCAATTTCATAGGCCTAGAGTGACCGACAGGATTTCAATCCTTGGGGAAGCTCCACAGATTCAAAACCAAAACAGGGTCCACAGATTTGGGTTTCCTCCACTTTATCCTGTCTTCACTTTCTTCCTTTGAACTTGACCAGTTTGAGTTCCTAGATCTTGGGGGGAAATTCTTAAAATGCACGTCCTCAGATTCCCCCTTCTTCAGAGGGTCTTGCTTTACTGCTTCTCACTGCATAAACGTGGTTTTCAGTGGGCTGGAAAATGCATCCCCACTGGTTCAGCCTTGAGAGTCAAGCTAGAAAACGTTAAAACGATAAGCATTTCCAATAGAGGTGACCATTTCTGTCTGGTCAGCCTTGGCGCTGACCCCATTTGTAAGTATAAGTGGACGGGGCAGGCCCAGTGAAGCTCCAGTGTTCTGGAACCACAGCTCCGCCATCACCCTGTCCCCAGGCACAGTGAGTGTGAAAAAGAGTTCCCCTCATCCACCTCCTTGGCTATGGTCTGCACCACTGAGCTTTAATCCTGGGTTTCCACTAGGCACATTGCAGATGAGGCCATTTGCACTAGCATTCTAGGGTTCCCCTAAATTAAAATCGTCTGGGGGTATTTCATCAACATCCACATACCTGAGTTCCACCCCGGAGCTACCGATTGAGACTACTGGAAGGTAGGGCCCAGGAATCATTGGTGATTCTTCTTAAAGCATGCAGAACTACTGATTCTAGGGTCATTGAATCCATGTTCAAGTTAGTCTCACAGTAATGACCAAAATTTATTTCCTCCATTTCACAAAATATTTAGGTCACTTTTGACATGCTTGTTAATGATGCCTCTAGTCTCTAGCTTTGGCTATGAAATGTTTACTTTGTTAGTGAAATAATGCATCTTCAGGAAGTGTAAAGCAGACTCTTAAGCCAGATCTATCTTTCCAGACCACAAAAGCTATTAATTTGTCCTGTAAGAAACATTTAAATATGCATAGAAATACTTTTTAAAATGAGCAATAATTCTACACACTTGAGAACAATAACTTCAGGATTTCTGATAAGTATTTCTCTCTTTCAGTCTTCCCACTGAGGCTGCAGGGAAAGGAGAGATTCTTCGCCTATTGGCCAATGTCATGAATCACAAATAAAAGGCCCACATGTTTTGTGTAGACCATGTAAATTTTTTAAATAAGCCCCTAGAGGCTATCTCAGGATATTCTACATTCTACAGGGTTTTCAGAGAAGTTA
The DNA here is from genome assembly GCF_006229205.1 of Suricata suricatta. Lineage (NCBI taxonomy): Eukaryota > Metazoa > Chordata > Mammalia > Carnivora > Herpestidae > Suricata > Suricata suricatta. The sequence goes on from NC_043702.1 coordinate 160,317,559, forward strand.
ATTCATTCAGTCCTACTTTTCTACTTTATTTTGAAGGGGGAAAAAAGTGTTAAAGTGAGAAACAGCCCAAATAAATCTTCTATGCCCAACAGATTTTACTTGTAAAGTACATTTTCTTAGCTTCAGATGTGAAATCCTACAAAAATGTTCATAGCACTCATGCCCATTTTCTGGAGCCAAAATTCTTACATTTAACGTTGTTTGTCGAATAGTAACATACTTTCTATACAATTACTATTTTTAAGCAAAACCAGTGTAAATAGATATGTATGACTCAGGGATGCGTAAATGATTGCTGTCTCAGGAATACCATTCCATGGGGTTCTCTAGATTGATACAACGTAAATGGGTATCCTTTCCCATTCTCGTTATAATCGTTGTCACAAGAATTTTAATGCACCATATATTCCATAATTTTTTTCCTCTGTGCTGTACTGCTCTGACCTTTTCAATATTCTATAATTTGACTGGCTGGCCATTTCAGTTCTCTCCTTTTTACAGCCTTATTAACTTGTGGGAAAGAGGTGAAATGAACAACCAATCAGAATACAAAATATTGCAAAGGTCAGCGTAGTCTTGTACAGTATCATCACACACAGAAGACTGTGTGCCAGGCATTAACATCCTGATATCTTATTCATGTGACAAAGATTGTAACAAGAACAGAAAATGGCACAACATGAATCCATTCTCATGACAAAGATTATAATGAGAAATGACAGCGAACAAACCAAACTGATTCTTGTTACCTTGTGAGGATTTTAGATGTCAGACCTGGTCCTGCTTTAAGTTAGCCTTTTTCTGAATCCAATTACACCTTAAGGTAGGAGAGGTGTTAACTAATTTTCCCACTTCTTGCTGTAAAAAGAAAATGCTATATTTTCCTGGTATTGAGGTCTCAATTTTAGTGTTGTTCAGCTCCGTCTCATTATCACAGAATTTCTGCCAATACCAAAATCAAAAGACACAGAATGACAAACTGCAGATCTGGGCAAAGTGGTGAATAAGGCCTTTAATGTGAGCTAATAATTCTAGGTCACTCTGTAGTATGTATTAATATTTAAGTTACTTTTATTTATTCTTTCTGAAGACATTATTTCAAATCATTTTACCCTAAAGGCAAGTGCACCCTCCAAACTCCATTATTATAATAGATATTATCTTGGTAGAGATCTGAATGGTACTGGGCATTTGTTCATTTTTAAGTTAACATATGGCTAAAACCTATAGAAAACCTATCTCTGACCTTAAAGTGTTGCCAACCTACAAAATATTTATAGATCTATACCTACATAGCTGTCTTCTCCACAGAATATTTTGAAAGAGAAGGAAATGAGTAAACGGTGAGTGTCTTAGGCCTCAGAGAGGGACAGTGCTCTATTAATGCATCATATTTCTTAGCATTATTGTAATTACTCTAATGTGATTTTTAATTAGTTGTCATTTAGTAAAAGCTGTACTTCTTTGATGCCTCCTTAAAGTGGTTACTCTGCTGTAATGACAACTGTAGTTCAGGGAATAAATACACAGAATATTTCATCCACTCACTGAAAGATGCTACAAAAACCTTTGCCCTGAGTCTGTGCTCATGCGAGAGCAAAAAGAGCTTGGTTTTGTTCTGTTGTTGTTGATGTTGTTTTTAATGTGGGGGAAAGACTATGCCAATGTTGCATAGTGACTTTTCCAACTATCTACAATATCATTTTACAAAGTCTCTGGGAACAGGGTTTCTTTTCATCAACTTTGCTTTCTATACCACAGTCAGGTTTTTCTAAATGGATCTCATTTTATAAATAACAGAAAAGAACTGTATGTGTGTGTGTGTGTGTACATAGTTAGACATATACGTACATGGAGATATAGATAGATCGACTGATAGATGGATAGATAGGTTTCTCAAGAGTAAATTTCTCAAGAGTGATTTACTACAATAGTGGTAGGTATGATCCATTTTCATTAACTATGCTGTACTCTAAAAAGTCAGATTGTTTTTCTACTTTGATTTACATTTTCCCCATTTGAACGAAGTATTAATTGTCCAAATGAACACACTATTGGCGTTCTCTCAGCCAGCCAAGAGCTATTTGGGAAAATATGCTGTTATAGAAAGTGGTCTCCAGCTTCCAGAGTAAATCCTGGACATGAACATGGCTGATTAACAGAAGCTGCTGTTTCCTTCTGGTATTCTACTTGTGCCTTACTAAACATACTGTGGTGAACTTCTAATACTATGGTGATCAAGTGGATAGCTCAGCAATCACTGATCACAGAGCAACCTATCCCCAACTCTTAAGGAAATGTTTATCGTTTTCTTTTTAGTTACTTAGATATATATGCTTGAGACAGAGTCTCCCTTAAAGGAGAACACCCACTTGGTGTGGGAATTATAACATGTTTTTGGTGCCTTCTACCTTCTCTCTGTGCTGTAGTCACCAAGCCCTGTGTTCCTTTACTAGTTATCTATTGCCATGTCATGCCATTACCGCAAACTTAGCTCAAAACAACGTGTACTATTGTCTCCTAGTTTCTGTGGATCAGAGGTCTGGGCATGCGTAATTGGGTCTTCTGCTCAGAACCTCAAAAGGCTGCAATGAAGATGTTGGCTGCGACTGAAGTCCCATCTCAAGGCTCTACTGGCAGAGAAACCCACGCAGCTATTGTTGACAGCATCCTGTTCTTTATAGGCTATTGGAACTTAGTGCCTCGATTTCTTACACATTATTGGCTGGAGGCTGCCCTCAGTTGCTAGCTTGTTTTTGGCCAGAAATTGCTCTCATTTCTTTCCGATGTGGGCCTCCCCAACATGGCTGACTGCTTTATCAAAGCCAGCAGGGAAGACAGTCTCCTAGCAAGATGGGTTACCGTCTTATGTAATGTTATCGGAGAACTTACATCCCACCTTCTTTGCCTTAGCCTTTTGGTTAGGGACAAGCCGCAAGTTTTGACCACATGCCAGGGGACGAGATTACACAAGGTCATGAGTACCAGGAGGTTGGGATAATCGGATGCTATCTTACAGTCTGCGTGTTACAGTTTCCAAGCTGTGGATATGAATCACCTTGCTGAGAAGAGAATTATGAATAAGTTGTAAACTTTCAAAAGTTTATGTATTTTGGGAGAAGAATGGATTAATTAGTATGAAAATTAATTAGAATTACCTTTCTAAAATACCTTCCAAAATGCAACCAAAGGGAAAAAACTAGAAGAACAAAAATAATACCATTAAGAAAAATAGTTGAAAATCCTGGAGTGAATGTATAAAGGAAAAGGAACAAATTAATGACTTAATTTTGAAACCTCACAACAAAAGAAAGATACAGTAAATTTATGCTCAGCATAGCACAGTTCCTAGTCTCCTCCTAAAGGAAGGAATATAAACCAAGCAAAATCCTTGGAACTCTTCCTAATCTACTCTAATTCTCTACAGGGAAATGAATGCAGAGATAGGAAGAGGGGCTGTCCTACCTACCACTGTGCTGAGTGGGGGGACAAGCTGATGTTACTAGAATTTGAGGGTGAATGTGAATAATGGTGTGGGTGTTGCTATAAGGGACATTTAATGAGATTTGAGAGGAGACCAGGAAACTAGATCCCCTAGAATTCTGCATTTATCCAATGCATTTTTATCCATATGCTCTATTTTGCTCCCATTCCCTCCCACCCCCACCCCAAATTACAGATGGGTACATTAATAACACAACACCCAGTTCTCAAAGATGAGATTGAGGGAAGACTAATTAGCACCAGAAAGGAAAAGGAGGAGCCACATTCAGAACAAATGTAAAGTCGGGACAGAGCTGCTCATACAAGGCATAAGCAAAATACATTATAAGGGAGAAATAACATACTGAACATGCATACATATAGTCCAAAGAAAAGAAGAGATCCCAACATAAAAAGACAAAGTAAACCATACAGATTTGGGGGAGAAATATGATATACATTCCCTGCGAGATGAAAAAGAATATTGCAAAGCCAGAGAAACAAATTGGAAATTAGAGGAAAAAAAATCATTAAGTATTTAATAAAGTTAGAAAAAGTAAGGAACACAATAGAAACGGCTAAAAGTTAAATCAATGGCATGATGGAAAGCCTTGAGATATGCAGAATCAATACATAAGAAAAAATCAAGAAATAATAACAATGAAAGAAAAGATGATATATACAAAGAAAATGATCAGATATATAATTAGGATTTTTTTTTCTTTTAACAAAAGGATAGCTAGAGCTCATGTGGATACTGACTATAGGGCTCCCACCTGGGGACCGTAAAGCTTGATGGTCAGTTAGGGATTCCTCTAGATATTTCTAGAATTGTTGAGAATGCTGAAGCAGAGGAGCTTCCGGGTGGCTCAGCCAGTTAAGCATCTGACTTGATTTTGGCTCAGGTCATAATCTTATGGCTTCATGGGTTCGAGCCCCAGGTTGGGCTCTGCCCTGGCAGTGGGGAGCCTGCTCAGAATTCTCTCTCTCTTGCTCTCTCTGCCCCTCCCCCACTCACACTGTGTCTGTCTCTCTCATAATAAATAAGTAAACTCTAAAAATAAAAAAGCTGAAGCAGAGCTGCCGTTACTCAGGGTCACTGAGTGGTGATGCTCTTCCAGTGGGGGCTGTGGTGGTGTCTTGAGAAGAAGCTTGTCTGGGCCATGCTATCTGGTTTCCACACAAGTCTGACTCTCCAGTTTTCCTGACAACTTTTGGAAATGATCAGTTTGCTTATACGAATTCATTTTTGCCTTAATTAACCAGAATTGCTTCTGTTGTTTGCTACCAAGAAACCACCCATGAATTGAGAGAGGTCTGAAATGATGTCCAGTATCTGTTATCATTGGTAGATTGTTATTTCTCTATAGTACATATAATTTTAATTTAGCACACATAATTTTTGCCAAATCAAAAGCATCATGAAAGAGTTAAATATCCAAGGAAAATATATAAATCATATTTAAATTTTAAATAAATTATAATAAAACCCGGGATCCCCCAAAACTAGAACCTACAGGTGAAATTTGGCCAGCTTCCTGTTCTTGTAAATAAAGTTTTATTAGAACACACTTATATTTCTAGGTATGGTCACGCTACAGCAGCACAACTGAGTTATAGCAGAGACCATGTTGCCTGCAAGGTATAAAACGATTACTATCTGGCCCTTTAAAGAAAAGTTTCACCTCTGAGTTGAACAATTAAAGTGACTATGTCTTTAAAAATGTTATGCCTTCCTGAATAGAGAAAGTCATTTCCAATTTCTGGATTGATTTTCCTGAGTAAACTCTTAACCTTTTTTTTTAATGTTTACTTATTTTTTAGAGAGAGACAGAGCGTGAGCAGGGGAGGGGCAGAATCCAAAGCAGGCTTTAGGTTCTGAGTGCTCAGCACAGAGCCTGAACTGGGGCTTGAACCCACAAACCCGTGAGATCATGACCAGAGTCAAAGTCAGACTCTTAATCAACTGAACCACCCTAGGTGCCCCAAGGAAACTCTTTTTAAAGAATAGAAGAGCATATGTGGAAAGAACACTGAATTGACAGAGCCCTTTCTTATGCCACTGCACTCTTCTGTCATTAACGTTTTGAATGTCTTTCATTATTCAGCAGTTATAAATGCAAATTACAGAAATGGAAAGAAGCAGGAAGAAAATATTTTACAGACAGTTCCTAATTTCTCGTGCCCAGGAAGTGTGTAAATGGAAATCCAGGTGCATTGCTTTGACTGCAGGGATAGCCACTATTCTTAAGGCTTAATAAGAGTGAAGAATAATTAATGACTCTTTGGATCAGAGAAGGACGGATTTACTGTGTCAACTGCTTCTGAATGACTTTTTTAAACTTTCAAACGTATGTGCCTTCCAGAGGTAAATTGCAAATATACACAAAACATCGCCTTCCTACAGATCTTGGTGAAAACAATTAAAAGGCTAAATGAGGCTAACATATTTGCTGAAAGAAGCAAATGTAGTGTTACTATTGCCTTGGAATTTATTTTAATGAAATGCCTTGGAATTTATTTTAAGTGTACCAAATATTGCCTTATTCTAAATATAAGAAAATGAGTTACATAATGGTTTAATTGTGCCTATGCAGAAATTTGGCTTAAGAACCAAGAACAGGTGGCTAGAGTCAGAAACCAGAGAACTATAATGTTGTACCATGAGTCCCCAAATAAGCATTCAATATGTAAAGGATCATAAGATATAAATTTGTTTGTAAAGCAAAGAGGGTTTGATATATAAATGTTGCTCTCTTGAGCAACAACTTAATCAATTTTGCGCTCTAATTTAAAGTTGAACCGTTTTTCTCCTTTAAATCCCCCGATAGTGGCTTTCTAGCCTGGATAATTATGGAAATGAAAAGAACCAGCTTGAATCCTGTCAAAGGCATTTTATTCACCTTAACTGTTTTCTTATTAACCTAGTTAGTGTGATTAGATTCTAAAATAAATATGTGAAATAGGTAACAATCTCTGTCCTGAGAAGTAGTAAATCACTTACCCAATGTAGCCTACGAATGCAGTTTATAGCTACCAAGTCTATTAGTTGGTCTTTTTTAATGAAAGAATAAAATTATTTGAATACCAACTTTATGTTAAGAGAAATACTGAAAAGTTTGAAGCTTATAACAGTGGTATAGTTATACATATTTTAAGTTTTTACCTTTTGATCCTTGCTCATTCTGTATGCTTCCATTGTCAGTCTACAAATGAAAATTATTATCTGTTTTTTAAACGTGATCATAACTCATAGATGCCAATAAGAATATTCAGTTCTTGGGGGAGACGATCAGTAAGAAACTGGCTAAGAAAGCAGACCTGGGGATCTCCAATCCATAATCAAATATCTAGATTGATTGTGTCACTTGCACTTGTATTGATTTCAATTGGAGTAGCTCACCCAAGGGAATAATAAAAATGTGGAATAAAACTGATTTATGAGAACAAAATAAATCCTTCTGTGAGTGGTAATGAATTGGTACTATTTAACCCTTTCAATCACAGAGTGAAAAAACTATTTATTTTTTAAGAATGCTGAGCTAGCCAAAAGAAGTCATATCAGAAATGCCAATACTGCCAAGTGCCATTACAGTAAGTTGTAATACTGAGGGGAAAAATGGCGCTCTAAACTTGATGGAAGGCATCATTTGACATACGACATACTTTTAGCTTTCCTGGGCCAACTTCTATGTGTCATCACAAATGATGGACCTGGAGATCCAAAGCATTATGGAATCACTCAATAAATGTTTATTGTACTTATTTACATGATTTATAAGACAGTCGAGAAGTAAGAACAAACTATGGTAGCACAGTAGCTACATTTTCCCCTATATTAAGATGTTCTTTATTTTACTCAAAAGTTAGTATATGACAGTTAAGTTGACGGTTATCTCCAGGATAAAAGGGATACCTGGGGGAGACAGCTATCTGCATAATTAGGGCACACGCAGATATTTGCCTTCAAAAAAATTAAAGGACATAAACATTAAGATGATTTAATGATCAATTCAGCCAACCAGTTGATTTAATGAGAAAAAACATCAGGTACCTCAGGTTCCTTGAAATCCAGTAGACGAAACATTCCCAATAGGTTGGGAATGACTTAACTTTTTACTTTTCCACTATTGCCGATATCTTTCATACATGTTCTAAACCTGTGCTGGCATATGCAGTAGCCTCCTATTCGCACATGGCTACTGAGCACTTGCAATGTGGCTACTGTGGTTAAGGAACTGAATTCCTAATTTTATTTAATTCTTAATTGAAATTAAAAACCAATCATTGATTTAGTTCCTGGATGATTTTCAAATACGTGGGTATGGGAATCTACTTCTTTAATTGAAAGTTTTATAAAAACTATAGCTCAAGCATTTCTGAGCAAGATTACCATCTGAATGGAAGTGAACAGTATGTGTAAAATATAGCCATAAACTTAATATGAAAAAAAGAACGTGATTGCGTTATTAACGTCAAGATTTTGCTTACATGTTGAAATGATACTTTTGAATAATCTTAAAATAAGATACACTATTAAATTAATCAACTGTTCCTTTTTACTTTTCTTAATGTGCATTAAAAACTCAAGATTCCATATGTAGCTCACTCTGTATGTCTTTTGGACAGCACTGCTCTGATATGTTAAGGGAAAACTAGAGGGCACACTTAAAATGCAGGTTCATTTTCATCTTAAATCGATGGAGGAAAACTTTGTTCCAGATCTGCCTACATATATATATATTCATGCAAAATGAGGGTGAAGCCCTTATTCATAGAATGCACAGATTCTCTTCAATACTTGCGCTTAATTCATAGTCCTGAGAAAGCTAATTTCAGAACTACCTGAAGGGATTGCTGTAAGAAGGAGTGAGTTGATTTGTTATCAGTTCTGTCAGTGTGGCTTGCGCTGTCATGGTGTTTAATGAAAGTATATAAAGGTAACTTTATTTATCCTCTCTGGCATAAAAAGGCTTTTAAAAAAATTAATACATTTTACTATTTACAATGAAGCATAATTTAATTCAGTTTGATGGTACCATAATTATTATAGGATAATAATTTTTCTAATATGATAACTTTTGCATGTATGCCATAGAGAGTAAATCATTAGACAGGAAACAGAGAGAACAAATCAAAAAAGATAATAAGAAACTCTATTATCATAAAGGAATAATTATTAGGGAAAAGGGAAAGTGAATCACTAAGTTTAAGGGATTCAAATAAAAGCAAGAAGATAATAAACAGTAATTGCAATTGGTTGGGCTTTTGAAAGAAGTCAAGGCCCAAGAGTTTTAGCTCCCCATGTTTTATGAAGTCAAGTCTTTGATTCCCATGTTCTTGTGAGAGTTTGTAGTTTTATGGTCTATTGTTTCCTAAAATCTTCCAATAGTTTTGTTGTATGATGATATGTGCTACAAATTCCCTCCTCTGTTTTTTTTCCTTTTGCCTTCATTCATTCCTTTGTCTGATTATAAAAAAATATATGTTTATTGTAAATTTTAAGATTACATCAGACAGTATGAAGAAAAAAACCCTAAAATTATCTAAAATTTCAAGATAATCATTATTAACTTGTTAATATTTTCATGTATTTTGGTATGTATTCTCTCTTATTTTTGGACACACATATGTAAATATATTATTATATTTTACATTTACAGAATTTCATAATATTCATTGTTTTGGAGCTGCAATACTATCCACTTATCAATAAATACACATCTACATAATATTAATAATGAATTCACTCCAATGTAGTTAATCCACATAGCTGGACATTTAGGAACACCCCTTTCAAGTTTTGTAATACAAATAAACTTTGGCAAGAACATGATTTTAGAAACATTTTTGTGTACCTATCTAATTATTTCTATTAAACACTTCTAAAAAACGGCACAATGGATACAATGGGTACAAATGAATACAAATATGTTAAACCTTCTATATTTATTTTATAAGCTCATTTTAATTGTCTCAAATGAATTTCTGGAAAGAAAAAATTAGTCAAATACTTTGGTTGCAGTTTATCTAAAATAATCATATTTATGGGTTATACGTGTGATTGGAACTTAAATTAGAGCCCCTTTTGTTCACAGTGGCAGCATCTGTCTTGTCTGCCAGTGTATTATATACATCTAAATTTACATAACTGAGTGGGGTGGACTCATGGAAATATTCCTTAAGAGTAAGAACTTCTATATTTTCTGTCCTAATAGAGCCGGAAAAATTAACTCAGAGATTTATAAATGTTTGAAGAAAGTATTGATGAAAATGTAATGTTTTAATACACAGATGGGACATCAATAATGATTCTTTTAATATTATACTAAAAATAAATGAGCACAGTCACAAAAACCTAAATAAGAAAAGTAAAATACCTGGATATAACCTTAGGAAGAAATACAAGGTTCTTATGAAAAAATGACAGAACTTTTTTGTGAGATGTAAGATATCTAAATAAGTGGAATCTGGACCAGAAATATTAGAAGTTATACATTTCTCATGAATTAATTTATAAAAAGATGAGTCTTTCAAAAATATCAGTGGCATTTTTTCAACTTAATTTAATGTTCACTGGGAGGAATATACATATAAGACCTAAGACCTTTCAACAAAAATGAATAATAAGCTACAGGGAGAAGATGGGACCTATATCTGTAAGATACAAAGGTATTTTCTAAATATTTAAAATGCTGAAAGCAAGGAGATCAAGTTGTCATAGTGATGATTCAAAGAGAAACAGAAATATGACAGAAGAAATAAGTAGCAGAGACATAAGTATCATCATACATATGAATTTAAATTTCTGACAAATTTAGCAAAATTAAACAACATAATGTTTTAACTCTGGATAGAGAAGAATATTTTTTTACAAAAATAGAGGTTTCATTTTCAAAAATGTAAAACATTTCCCAAGCCTCCTAAATACACCAAAAAGATAAACTGAACTTTTGACATTGTAATGGCTAATAATTACTATTCATAATATTTAAGCTTCCCTGTAAATAAACACTAATTTAAAAACCTCTAAAAATCTCCTGGGCAAAGTGTGTGAACAGACAAATAAGAAAGACAAACAAACAAATAATAAGCATATGGCATGTGCTTGCTCTCAATAGGAATAAAAGAAATGCAAATTCAAGCAGCCTATCATTTTTACCTGTCAAATTAGCACAATTACAGAGAGAGAAATATGTTTGTATCCCGCTAGGAAACATGTAAACTGATATGGTTTTTCCTGAACACAATTTTCTAAAGCCTATCAAGAGTCTTAAAAAATATTAACAACCGTTAATGTAACAATTCCCCTTTTAGCAATATATATTAAGGATATATGCAGAATTATATATTAATAATAAATATTTCTAATAGCAAAAATAATAAATAAAAACATCCTATAACAATGAAATGACTAATATATTTTGGTATTATAATGTCAAATAATGGAATGGTAATTGTGGTAATAATGGAATGGCTAATATATTTTGGCATATCCATACTAGCGATTTTATGTACCTATTGAGAATGCATTTTAAGGGTGCTTTTTGTGTGATATGAGAAATACTAATGATATTGAATGAGTAAAGTAGGATATAAAGTGTAGCAAGATCTCAAATATATTATTTATATCTATCTATATCTATTTCTATCTATATCTATATATCTTCATAGGAAAAAAGATTGGGTGTCAACCACATGAAAATATAGCTCATTTATAATTAGTATCACTTTGACAAAAAATATTTCTGAAGAAAACAAAATATTTCAATCTAAGTCTACAGCTACAAATTTAAGTAGTATCTGTCTGCGTAACAATGAAAAATATTGGTAATCTTTGAAGCTATGGCATTTCTGTGCCCAAATCCTTAAAATACCGTACAGGACTCTGCAGGAAGTAGCTCTTGCCCAGCTTTTAAGTCTTAATCTTATGCCATTCTCTTTGTCATGCACTGTCTCCCAGTCACACTGGCCTTCTTTCATTTCCTTAAACCCACAAAGATTGTACTTTCCTTGCATCCTTCACAAATGCCATTTTCTCTGGAATCCTCTTTCATCTATTTTTCTCCTGAGTTAGTGCCTAAATGTTTTCCTAGGCATCCTTTGCTGAAAAGGTCTTCCCTGATCCTCCAATTTACATTGTTCCTTATTATGCAATCTTAGTGATATATCCTTTTACTTTAATGCTTTTTAAAGTTTGAAATTTTATATTTTATATTTATGTGATTATTTGTGAATTTCTATCTCCTGCTGTGAACCACAACCCCCTTGCATGTAGGACCTTGTCTCCTTAGTTCACACTGTAACCTAGGACCTATCATAATATCTGTCTTGCTCCATAAAAACTAGATACATATTTGTGGCATGAACAAATGAATGAATGAATAAACAAATATGTAAATTTAATTCTATGATTTTAGATATGTGCTCCTCAGGCCTAAAAGTCCCTCTGACATCTCCCCAAAGGAGTCTGACTACCAAAAAAGAAAAAAAAAGGTTATATGCAACCCTATTTACAAAGAAAGTAAATTCTCAGAAAACGATACAGAATTGTTGTGCTTTCTTAAATGTTCTGGTAGCATTCTTAGATTCCGTTCTTTTGATTGGGTGAAGTAACTCATTGATCTAGTAACTTCACACAAAAAGTTGGGAAATATTGGTTCTCACTGGGCTGTTCTTTTATACAGCATGATGATTTCAGAGTCATCTAATAGTACTTTCTAAGGAGCTAAACATAAGTTTTGTGATCCTTGTAACACTTGATTATGAAGGCTCGTCATTATGCGAGGGGTCAATCTATGACACCCCATCTTACCCCCCCCCACACACACAGGAAAAGCTCAGAAATCAAAGGAAAGAATCTCCAGCTATAGGACCCTGTCTTAGAGGCGGGGGTGGGACAGTGGTCCACGAGGACGAGGACGAGATTTTTTTTTCCATTTCTCTCTATAGTCCACTCTTCCATTTCCTTTTAATATTAATTATGAACTGACACTTATTTATCAAGAGCCTCCTGATTCAAAATCCAGATACTTCGGTGTAATGGTTATACTTTCAATCTAGAAATATCTGAAACCAACTATAATAATGCTATTTATTCACTGAACACTTGCTATGACAAAAAGCATACAAAACCCTGCACCTGATAGGTATATTTGGGATATACAATATTGGTTCAAATCATTCCATATCTGCTTCATGGCCGGCGTTTCCAGGTGAACCACTTCATGGGTATTAGAAACCCCCAGTGTGAGTCTGACAATGGTTTGAGCATTTAAATTTTTTTTTTAAATTAATTTTTGAGAGACAGAGAGAGACAGCGTGAGCAGGGAAGGGTCAGAGAGAAAGAGGGAGATACAGAAGGTTTGAGCATTTTTAAATGCTTTAAGTACTCCCATTTGATTTAAACAAACCAACAAAAAAACAAAACTCTTCAAAGTCTTTCAAACCCATGTAAATGTTTTGGGGGTTGATCTGCTGATGATATGCTGCATCTAACTGCCCTTTTTTATGACGCAGCGGAATGGGGAGAGTCCCACACCACAACGCTCTGCAGTTTCAATCACGAACTTCAGCTTCAGCCCTGAGGACACAGACCCCGGGCGCTCTCCCATGCCTCTGGGGACTCCACTCTCTGACACTCTGCTCCCCAGAGTTAGGATTTGCATTTCATCATTATGTCGTTGCTTCAACAGACACAACAACACAGAGTTTGTACTTGTTCATTATGTCAAGAAAATAGCCAATTAGACATGAGACACAAATTCAATAAGCTGCTGTGTGAGTGTTGAGAACAGATGAGTTCTTAAGTAATTTTGATAAATTAATGCTTAACTCCATTCTTGTGGAAGAATATCTCCTAATTACATATTTCTATAGCTTTATTGGCCATGACATGATATACAATCAGAGGTGTCAATAGATTCAGTGGGGATATATTCTATAGCCTGATGTTTGAAATGACATACATTTTATCACTTCCCGGTCATATTTTCACCAACAATACAGCAATGATTTTTTTTTTAGCTCCAAGTAAAAAGCTTTTTATTTCCCATGTGTTTACGTGCATTCGTGTCTCTAGAAATGTGTTGGAATGTTATGCGAAAGTATATTAACTGTATTTTCTTTTTTTCCAGAAGAGAAATTTGCCTCCTAAACAAATAGGGAGGAAATAATTTTCTCTATTTCCCCTATGTTCTTACTGCTCTTCCTATTAATGCTCGCTTTGAACATAACCTTTCCCCATAGCCGTCATCCCTAAAATCGCCTGTGTTGATGTTTAAAACATCTAACACGGTCAGGGGGAGAGGTCCAGGGCTATTGTCTGTAGCCACAGAACTCCCTAGCACAACGCTCATTTCATTTCCTCCTGGTCTCTCAAAGAACTTACATGGTCAATAATTATCTAATGTGAAAAAAAAAAACCCCACAATATACTGCCTTTCACATGTCTGCTAGATGAGTGTTTATGTATGAAATACTACTGCCTGCTACTTGAGACTTTCACTGAGTTTCAATTTTCATGTATTTTTCATGTATTGGGTTTTTATTTAATACAATGGGATAGAGCTGCACTCTCTCTGACCTTTCCTTCTGAAAATATGGAGAACTAGCTAAGTGGTCCTGAAAAGAAGTGGACCAGACTGGCCGCATTCCTCGGTACCTTCCCCCTGCTCCGACACTGTTCTCTTCCGCCCCCAAAATACAGTGTTAAGATCTCAGGCGAGCTCACTCCTGCTGCCTGACCCTCTAACTCATTCCGGGGGGCGGCGGGGGGGGGGGGGGGTGAATTCAAAGTGCTTGAAGAGAAGCTGCCTTTTTTATCTTCCCACCGACTGATGAGCAGCTACAAAGTTCTCCCAAGACAGGGGATTCCAAGTTACAAGTTGTAGTGCATCAAGGCAACCGTTCCCCCGCTGGCGGGTTTCCCCAGAGGGTGTTGTGTCAGAGACACTGCATTGCTTGCAAACGCAGCGCGGAAAGTCACATTTCCCTCCGCACTAAAAACCCGACATCAGGGACTATAAAGCAAAGCTGTCCCTTTCCTAACAGCATTAGCCTTCCTGCAGACTCCTTGGAAGTCTAAGGCGTTCCAACGTATAATTATTTTCTTTACCTCCCCCAAAAAACAAATGCTGCTCTAGCTGTTTCTTCCCCCTTATAATTTTTTTTTAATAAAACATAGTTTATTCTTGGATGAAAGGCATCCAGAGAATCCAACTGAATGCAAAGCTCTCTGAATTTCTCTAGGTAACCTTGAAAGATGGACTGTGTTTCGTGGTTTTCCTAGTTTTTTTTTTTTTTTAAGGGATTAATAGTGTTTGAATGTACTGACAATCTAAAGCACTATTTCTGGTGATGGGCAACTCCTGGAAAAGGTAAGTTTATTCTGGGTGCTGGTATTTTAAGGTAGTTAAAAATATGCCTTCATATGGTTTAAACCCAAAAGTACTTTGTGCACTTGAGAAGTTTCAGTTCTTCTTCACTTTCTTTTGTTTCTAGCTGGGAATCTGTGTCAAGAAGCAAACACAGATATTGATAGTGGAATGAGAGACCCAACTTATATAAGAGGAGTAAGAGTTTATGATTAGAGAACAGTGAATAAAGGAGGCAATCATATTGATATGTGCCAAGTTTTCCCACCTGGAAAAATCCTATTCTGTCTTTAAACTACACCCCACCTCCAAATGTTACCTGGGAGGGAAAACTTCATGCCCTTTCTCCGTATCTCCTAACTTCAGCAACCCAGTATCTTCCACTTGTCAGTACTTCCTGACCATGGTCTTTGTCTTGGTCATAAATGGTCCCATTTATTTCTCTGACCAAACCTATTTGGTTTCCTTGTTTGTTGTGCAATATCATCCTGATTTTCGTTCGTGTGATTACCACTGGTAACTGTTGGAGAAAGAAACCCAGGCAAAACATGAGAAGGAAAATTTAACACTACACATGTCACCAAAAGAGTTCTCCTGGATAATCACTGGAATTTATATCCATACCTTCAGTCCTTCTGAAGGCTTCTAGGACTTCTCACTCACCCCTCAGATCCCTTCCTTCGGGACTGAACCAGCTGTGATTACTCCAAATGACTCTGCTTGGGAATC
Source organism: Suricata suricatta (assembly GCF_006229205.1). NCBI lineage: Eukaryota > Metazoa > Chordata > Mammalia > Carnivora > Herpestidae > Suricata > Suricata suricatta. The sequence goes on from NC_043702.1 coordinate 160,333,146, forward strand.
CTCTGCTTTGTCTAGTCCTTTTTCAAGAAATTCAGTGCAAAAATAATATGTATTTATTGGAGAAAATTTTTAAAATGAGTACGTGAAAAGGGAAAAAATGAAGATAAACCATTTTTACCAACCATCCAGAGATCATACCTATGTGTCTGTGTGTATAAGTGTATACATTATTTCTAAATTTCCATTTCTCTTATTAAAAACTCTTCACAATTAATCATTGTTTTATTTTTCAGGGCCATCCATCTGTTCTTTCAAGCAAAATTAAAAACGTACATATTTTTCTTTCTAAATCTTTCTTCCCTTCCTTCCCTCCTTCCTTTCTTCCTTTTCCTTCCCTTCCCTATCCTTTTCTCCCACTCTTTCTTTTTAAAAGATTTCTTCCTAATTGAAAGTATTCATGGGAGGAAAAACAATCTCCTAAAACCTTTTTCTTGTATGTTTCTATATTGAGGAAGAAGAATTTTCAGGAATCAATAACATAATTTTACTAATCTGAATTTATAAAATCGCTTTATTTACTTACTACTAAAATGATATTTGCTAATGCTAACAGATCATTTTCATTACCATCTTTTTTCTCTAAATAGTCCACATTCTCTCTTTCTCAAATAATTTTATTTCGTGTCATAACACAAAATAGAGGATTAGGAGAAGGAGGCCCTTAAAAATGAAAAACTAAGCTGCCATTCAGTTTTTCAGGGCAGGTGAGAGTTAACAGTGCACAAAGGATTGGGCAATTAGCACACCCTTGGTGCTTTGCCTTAGAAACTGAGACACAAAACAATCTGTCAGGTTATCAAGCGGGGAAGATCACTTCCTGATTCATTCAATAGGATGGATAATGAAGAATTAAACTATTCACGAAGGGCTCTGTAATAAATGCTTAAAAAAAGAGAGCAGGATACGGCATTGCCTATTAAGAATAGGAACAGTGTAACGAATCTAAAGAATCTAGTCCTAAAGAGGCTGGCACTTGTAAAGGTATTCGATAGGACCTCAGATTTTCTTTTTCTCTTAATACGGTTGTTTTCTATTTTCTTTCTGGACCATTAGGTGGTTTACAGTATTAATAGTTTAAAATATTTTTGAAGTTTCATAAAATAATTACATAAACAACTTCTCATCACACATGGTTTTCACCTATCAGTTGGATAAAAATATTTATAATTTTAAAAAGTTTCACATAGCCATATTTATACTACTGTGCTGTCTGTCGTTTTAATTTTTGTTCCTAAACTGACACATTTATTTAAAAAACTTCTACACTCAATATGTTTCCTACGGAACTTTTTATAACCTGTTACTTCTAATTGAAACTTAAATTAATTTATATATATGAAGAGAAAAAAATACGGAAGATGTAAACTGATCCCCGGGAATTGACTGTTCACCTGTGCAAGGTGAATAAAGCACTCTTGAGAGCCATTGAACCAAGTACTTATTCGAGATCAGTAAATGGCACTTGTAGACCCTAGAAAAATCTAATTTGCATTATATGTTCCTCATAATTGAATGGATGTTTTAGATCAGGTAGAATCCCACAGAACTAAGTGCTAATTCTCACTTTTATGGTAGACGTTAAGAAAAGGAAGAAAAGATATTCTGATATAGCCCTGTGCCCAGGGTGGGTTGGGCAATCTGTAAAGTTTGGCCATTCACATTTGTTTGTGATTGTTCTGTCATTCTCTCCCTATATTCTCTAACTCAGGTTGTTCTAAATGATCACTGAGGCAAAGGGTAAGGCTAAGCGTTTCCAAAATCTTCCCCCAATTAGTTCTGTTGCACTCGTTACACCAACACCTGGTGTGTCTCTTGCCTCACACACTTGAGAATGGTCTAGCCACTTGGCCTGTCATATCTCCTCTGTTTGTCTGCAAATTCTATAGGGGCGGAGATCCTTCATGTCCAACCTTTGGTGCCATTTTATACACTTCAGATTTGATTTCTTAAAAACTAGTTGACAGTCTAATTAATCAGGTTACTATTTTCCACCTGGTAAAATTTC
>NC_043702.1:160340150-160465349 GCF_006229205.1 Suricata suricatta
TCAAAGAATCTCTTTTCCTGTGAAGTAAACTATTTTGACAGTAGCATCTTGTATGAATACTTCATTTTGTCAGCAGGATCAAAGCATACCTCATGTTTTCTTCCTCCTGCTATTAAAGCTTAGAATTTGAGCTCTTGACCGAGGGAGTTGTTTGTGAATGTTTTCAGAATATGTGGATCAGTTCACACTGTGATTGCACTGATAGCTGTATGTATCCGTAGACTATTTCTAGGACCGCTTAGAAACAATTTTTACGTGATTGCCAAAAAGAAGAAATGCATGAGGTCTGTTTTCATAGGTTCCTGGCTGGAGTGGTAGACTTCTGGGCTTTGTCAAAGACCATTCCAAGCTTCCTGCTGTATGCACCCTCATGCACGTGCACACACACGTGGGCACGCGCGCGCGCACACGCAAATATACACATACGCAGAGTTCTCTGAGGTGTGTTGTTACCAGGTACTTAAAGAAGGTATCGTGCCAAACATCAAGAAATAAATGTACCTGAGTGACTCCTTCCCTAAGGTATAATCACACACACACAAAGCTGAAAATTTCATTAATATACTGTTAATGAACTGATGCAGAAAAGAGCAAAAGATGAACTAAAGAGAAGGACTCTGAAATATAATGTAATCCCTAACTGCACAGAAGCCAGAAAGATATTAGTAGCTAAATCTAGAAAATGACTAGGTGACCAGAGGATGATGAAAGTGGCAAGAAATTAGAAAGGGGTTCAGAATATGTTAGCGTCTTCTAATAATTGGCTTAAATTTGTTAACTAATCACCACAAACTTATAAGCATCACTCATAAATGTTTGACCTTTTAAGATTTATCGAATATGTTGATAATTTTGACCTTATTCTTAAAGTACAGGCTCAGGCCTCACAAGAAGGTGATCAAACACGAAATCCTTAGGCAGGCAAATATTCTCAATTATGAAACCTTCATTTGTTAGGGCGAATACACTCTCCCAATTATGAAAATAAATGTGAAAAAGACAGAGTGTTAATTTTTAATAAGTATGAGGTCACGACATGTTTTATTTTCATCTGAGAGAGGCTATGGGGTTCTTCAGATCTATAACTCCTACTCATTATTTTTTTTTTTTAGTCTAATAGCTAGGTACAAAAAATGGTAAAGAAACTTGACTGGAAAAAATATCAATTCATCATTTTAATATTTCATAACAATGCAATTGCTTTCATTATGTCTATGTTTATAATTCAAATTATTGCATAGAAAATGATTTTAAAGGGTTCCAAGTACAATGAGTTTCAAAAGTTGAAGAATTAAGGGCAATTGCAGATAATTATATTATTATCCTCAAATATCTGGTTAATTCAAACTGATATATTTTAAAAAATTTCCTTAAGTATCTGGACAAATACCTCAATTTTTATGCTACATTAAATTTGACAATTGTACTATTTTGCTTTGACTCAGTCTTTAAAAATATTTACCTCCTGTTTGTCTACCTTGCCTTAAAAAGAATGTTATGGAAAAAGGTATTCTGGAATACTGGCTTGGCTTTTACTTGGGACCTTCCCCTGACACAGAAAAAAATTATTTTGAGAACAAATGCACAATGCAAACATATAAACATTTTAATAAAATTTTCATCATTAATGAAACTCCTACCATGTTCTAGAAACCTTGCATAAATATTTCATTTAAAATTTTACAGTAATCCCTTTTAAAGTGGCTACTTTTTTTTCTTTTGGCAATAGTGGAAAAATCTGAGGCTTAGTAGAAGTATGCTTCCCAAAGTGGCACAGGGAATAATAGACTAATTAATAATTACCTAATTAATAATAGGTAATAATAATAAAAGTAGATTTCCCATATAGGATTTTTTTTGTCAACTGCATATTGCCATTAAGATTTGGATGTCTTAAATAACTAATGTGTTCTTTGTAAAAAATAAACGTGAAAAGGCTTGTAAACGTGTATGTTCGTTTAGGCCTCTTTATGTGTAGAAACATGGCATCACTAAGAAACCGAAGCAGCATTTTAACCATATCAGCCTGCAGTGACCTATAGTTTCACATTTCATCCTTAAGAGGGTCCTTGGAGAATTGAATCCAATGAATGTTCCAAGGCCAGACACAGTCATAAAATTCCCAATCTTAGACTCCACCTGGGTTATCTAATATTGGCTAAGTGGGGGGGGGGAAAGAGCCAAATGATTATCCTATGGAAAAATTTAATGCATCTTATCATAAAGATACAAAATGTAAATAGCTTCGCTCTAATATAATTCAACAATATCACTGAAAGCAGGGAATCCTTTTACAAAGTGATTCTCTGTTGCATTTTTTGTTAATTTTTCTTTATTTCCAACATTAATAAAATCTCAATTACTGGACTAAATATGGCAATGAATATTAGCATCTTAAAAGTAGGATCAAAGGCATTACAAATTGTTTTTAACCCTGGAATTTCTCAAAGAGCCAAATACATGTGTAAATGAATGAGACCTGCACAAACCACAAAGACTCTTCTTGCAAATGGGTATAGAGCAGTTCGTTCAGAATCATAAACAACAGGTCATAAACTGAGGCTAAAAACAAAACACATTGAGCTAACACTGCATTAACATGGTAGAAATATGGAATATATGTATGTATTTTTATTTTTAAATATTGTTTTATGGAATTTCCTTTTTATAATTTTTTTTCTGTTATTATAACAATTTGCCAATTCTGAGGGTGACCCATACCACATTTAGGACCAGAGCATATTTGTCACCAAAAACAGGGAAACTATCTCCTTGTATGCATGAAAAACAATGATATTAAATATATAAAAGATGCAAAACAAATAGGCTTCTCTTTCTAAAAATCCAAGAATTATCATTTAAAAATGTTGTAAGATGAGCAAAAAATTGACTCTCAAAAGTTAATTTTTCAATTTCTGTCAGCAAAAGATTGAAAAATAGAAATCACGATTTTTTTATGTCAACGAAACTTTGGGTATAACATTGGGCTTTAGATAAAGAATACCCTTCAGTGATGCATGTATCTGGATCTGTACTATCTTTCAGGCCTGGGATAGATATCCAGGGTGATTTAGGATATTCAGGATGTAATTTCTTCAGGGCACAATATGTACTGTAACTGGTACAAAAATATTTTAGAAATCAATTGAAGACCATAGGTTTTAACTTCTTGGCAGCATATAGTTGACTTGTTCTAAATAAAGATGCTGCTCAGTCCCAGTGATTAGAGACGGATCATTGACTTGGGAAAAGTGTTTGCATACTGAGCATAGGATAAAGAAAAGTGCCAAGAGGAGAAAATAGCTGTGTTTTACGTCAGGACCGAGTCTGGAACGCATGAGACCATGGGAGAGCAGGTTTCACCATCCAATTCTGTTTTCCCCCTTCCCATCAGGGCACTGTGGCATTTCTTAAGGTAAACACTGCCTACTGTCTTATCTGCACAGCATGCAGATCAATAATTGTGTTCCCTTTGTTTAATGTTTCCAGAACATCAGGAGACAGTGTGGGGGCCAATTTAGTAGCCGGAACCAATGTGCAGTTTATATCTTTGAAAAAGTCTAGGCTTCAAGTTCACGTGAAATGTGCTCATGTTTCTTTTTCTTTTCTTTTCAATGGAGAAGAAAAGCTGGCCTATTGCCATTCCTGCTTTTAAGAGTAAGTAACCATCAGAGGGTCTGAGCTATAAAATACTTAATGGCAATAAAGACTACAGTTCAGCCCTACCGATGGATGATGTTAGCAGTTTGGAAGGCAACCAATCTCTGAAACGAAATGGGAGGTGTGATCAAAAATAAGGAAGCCAAAATTAAACTGTAGAGCTGTTTTTCAAGGTAATATTTATATAATACACTCTTCAATGAAGACAGAGTGCATTAAAATGATAGAGCATTAGAAAACATTGCCAAAAAATATCTAAAAGTAATGAGCATTTCCCTTAAGAGAAGCTAAATCTAATTAAGGAAAATGCACAAAAATAAAATGGGATGTTTGAAACTACAGAATGGCATTCTAATCTATGACAATTATGTACTATTGAGTTTTTAAAAATATATAAAAAAGAAAAAGCATAATTTGTCAATCTCTTAACCACTAATGAAATACAGATAGACACTATAGATTTCTGAAATGTGTATATCAAAAGCTAATAGTAATGCAATTTTAAATACTGTTCTTTGAAACTTTATCATGCTTATATACATATATTTGATTCTAATAGATGATGCAAGCTCAACCCTTTGATTGACCTACTTGTTGGGCAGTAATGTTGCCATATTGTGGCAATTATGGACTTTCAATTATTTTCACTTTTTAATCATAACTTAATTAGCTGTTGAGACCAGTATTAGAAAAAAAAAACATCTACTTGACATAGGTCACTCAATTGAACAAAATTGTCTGTATTTCTGCTAAGCTGGCCAACTTGCCTTTACAAATTTCAGTGAAATATAGATTTTGTCCTTCACTAGATCTATGTGAATATGGCCTATTTATGTTGAATATAAACTCTTGAAATTTATGTTGACTATAAACTCTTACTAACTCTTAAATAAAATTTTATAAAAAGAATATTTCCTATCCTGCTTGAAAGCCTAGCTGTGTAGAGAGTGAGTCACCACCACTTACTTCTTCCTTGATCTTCACTGTCATCTGACATTCAGGACATTCCCATACTCACCAGTGGGCCCAGAGCACAACCTTTGGCCGTGCATGCTTGGACTCTGAAGGAATGTAAACTCCAAGGAGCAAATCCATGAGCGTGACAGCTGAGTTCTGAGGAATTGTGAATTAATATTCCATCTAGATAGAGTCCATAGCTTGTGATAACACCTGGGAAGATAATAATTGGCTTTTAGTATGACTTTCCAGACAACAGCAAAGAATGGCTTAGGAAAGCAAGCGCTTCTTGATGTGAGTTCTAATTTCATGGAATTACTAAATTACAGTGTCTGGTATTTTCTCTGATCTAAACCCTGTCTCTTTCAAAAGGATAAAACAGGCATTAAACCCTTAAATATCAAATTATTAAACTGATTAGTAGAGAGACAGAACCCAAGACTCCCAGTATGGACTCTTCCTATTTCATCATGTTAACTGCTATCCTCTGCATTCCAGATCAAATATGACTACATTAAGTATATTCATAACTTTTATTGTTTTCTAAAATGGTATCCCTAGTCAAGGTGCTCTAGAAGTCAAATGACCGTATTTGTTAATGCATTATATATTACTCAGGAATATGTCCAGCACTGTCCTAAGCACCTGTTGTGTATAAACTTGTTTTTGACCTTCTCCTAGCAGCATTACCAAAATAGAGGCAGCGTTATTATCACCATTTTATAGGAGAGGAAATTCAGGCACAGGCCAACTAAGTAACTTGTCCAGAGTCACATAACTGGCAAATGCTCGAGTCAGGATTTGAATCTCGGAAGTTTGGCTCTAGCACTCATGCTCTCAACTATAATATTACATAACCTAAACATAAAAGCCAGGCACAAGTTGTACGAATTTCTTTCACGGGACAATCAAGAATGGTTTGGAGAAACTACGATTTGCTGTTTTTAATGATCAATTAAATTTATATCAGAAGGAAAATTATGTGACTTTTCATGAAAACAACTAGTAGATATATAAGAAATTATAGTTATTGAATATAATCATTTGAATTATTCAATCAACATATTGGCACTTAAAGGAAAATAGGAATCTATGTTCACTGGAATTACAGAATCCCCAAACTGATCAAGCATTATATGATGAGAAACACAATTTTTCTTATGTGCCTAAATTGGAACCTCTTTCAAAGTAAAATTAATTTCACAGTGGTATTTGATTGCCTGACTCTAGGATCCTCAGGCAATCTTGACTCTTCCTCACCTGTGCATTTCTAGAGATTAGCACCATGCCAAAAACATAGTAGGCACTTAATATCTATTGATTGAATGAATAAATTAATGAACACGCAGCTCTGTAGAAGTATCAGCATCCAAAACAAAGGGAAAATGTAAGGTACAGGAAAAAGAGATATTGAGCTACCTGAAATATGAGGAGAGACTTGGTAAAAAAGTGATATGAAAAAATAGCCCCGATAGAAAATTTGGAGAAGGAATGAGTTTTTAAAGAAAAGACGCAACATCAAACATTCACCCATCATCATATCAGAGGTGGCCTTACTGGTGGGACCATGGCACCAGGAGATTTTTTCCCAATGTCTCTTTCTCCTGGGAGGATATTGCTCAATTCCAGAACCTGCTCATGATCTTGGGAGCACCATCACCTGCAGAGTTCTAGAATGCTACACTCACGGTCAGGCTATCCTGCACAACTTTGTTTTTGATGTCAAAATCAGTTTATAACACAAGAAGTAAGGTGTGAGCTAACACCATAAAAGTTACTCATCTTACAATATACATCATCAGCCTGTACCCTAAGAGATTTCAGAAACAGCCTCCTGAGACCTACATTACAGCCCAGGCTGCGTGATAACACCTGTGGATTTGTGTGTGGGGAGGGGGGGTTTCTACAGGATGCGGTATCTGATTCCAACTAGGGGGTCAATACTTGGCTGGCTTTTCATAGTGAGAAATATGGAAATGGAAGTCAAGGAACATAGAGTGTTTCCTCTCACTACTATACTTAATAACCTTCAGAAAATATTTTTGCTTTCTCTAGCCACAAAGAGGAATACTATGTTTTGGGCTGAAACCGAGATACCACTAAATTGGAAACCGAGAATATTACCTGGCAATTTGGGACCTTCATGCAACTATATCAAGAGGCAAGAAAAAAAAATCACTATATAGAAATTAGCTTCTTGCCACCCACTGACACTAAGCATGTAAACCTTTTAGTAATGAGGTTCAGGTTGCCTTACTAGGTCAAGGATCCCAAACATATGAGCTACTGACTGAGGGCAAAGGGAAGAAGTTATAAATATCAACTGTGGCCTTATGCTGGTTATGGAAATGAGACTGGTAGGTGCTACTATGCTTTATTTCTTTCATATTACATAAAGATTTGTACATATTAATGAATTTTCTCTCCTTTTCTCTACTGATTTACATAAATCAAGAAAGTTTAGTGGGTATTCATTTTATCTTAGTTTTTAAGTTGCAACTATCCAGGAGGGCTCTGTCTACACTCAAGGGGGAGTTGACACCACCCACATGTGAATATGGTGACAGAGGGTGAGAGCATCTTCATTGCACAAGCCCAGTAGGATGTCAAGTGGAAGTTACCAGCAGCAACCGCTGCTGGTCACGGAGGGTAATGGAAGGAAGGAAGGGGAGTGTGAATGGGTGAGTGTGAGCTGACTAAGCTGGTTATTAATTGAATTCACCTACCCATGGCCCCATATCCACACGTCTACAGTTTGCTCTATCTGCTGAGCCTAAGAGCCCATGCTCTACATTTGCAGCCATCTTGCTTGTTGCTTTCCTCCTTGATTTCACCATGGGAGGCAGAAATGGGAAGAAAGAAGACGTCCAGCTTCCACCTCTGAGAGCTGAGGCTTTTGCTGACTGTTGTGAGGTCAGCAGAGGGGCAAAGCAGCTGTGGCCTCAAAAAGTCCAGGCACCAGAAATGCCTCTTCTGCATCCCCAGCTTCTTCAGTCATGGACTCTGGATGGCACTGGAGCTCAGGCTGCGGCAACACATCTTGAGGGTTCAAGAACCAAATCAGCAAAGCCGGCAGCTAGCAGAAGCTGGGGCAGACTGGGGGCCCCAAGACTGGGGGGTCCAAGACTGGGAGGTGAGCAGCTCTCTGAAAGTTGCCTCCTTTGCTCCTGCAGCCCCTCCGGCACAGTTGTAACCAATTTCGTATTTAAATATAGCCTGTCTGGGGAGTGCCTGGGTGGCTCAGTCAGTTAAGCGCCCGACTCTTGGTTTCAGCTCAGGTCACGGTCTCATGATTCGTGAGTTCGGGCTCTGCATCAGACTCTGCACCAATGATGCACTGTAGGTGCAGGGCCTATTTGGGATTCTCTCTGTATCTCTCTCTGCCTCTCCCCTACTTGTGGCATCTCTCTCTCAAAATAAATAAATAAACATAAATAAAGTCTTATTTCTAGAACATTTTCTGCTTTACTAGTTAAATCCTGGTCAGTACCCCTTTAGGATTAAAGTTGTTTATATTTAAATGAATTAATACTTTTTAAATAAAGCTACTGCTCTGACTCCATTTCCCTTCTGAGGATAATTTTGTATGCCTTGCCTTTTAAGAGAAGGTCTACTTCCCTTGTTTCCAAGTTATGGGGGAAAGAATATCTTATTGTCACGGAGCCCTATGGCTACATGCAAAAAATACAGCTGCCAACATCTGTTCTCTGTTACTCTAGCATAACCGTCTGTGAGAAGTCTGAGAGTACTCCCAGAAAGTATTCAATTCAATGCCATTTAATACTTAACATACAAAAGTACAAGTGAATGAAAACTAAGAAATGTACGTTATGTAGTGTAAAACTAAATAGTCACAGAAAATTTGAGAGAAGAAAAATGAATAAAGTCATAGCAATAATAACTATAAGAAATTATGATGGGCCAGGCACTCTGCTAAGCAATCACTTAATCCTCACCAAAAAAATCTTATGTGCAAATAAAGTGTTGCCGAAGCTCTTAAAGAAATTGTAAGACCCTTGAAATGCTATCTGCTTGACCTGCTTTTCAACAATGAAATAGAAAGTACCCAAATCAATACTTCCGTTTTCTTACATAATTGGGGAACAGGGAATTTCTTTTATGTTAGGATTATGTGCATAATATCTCATTTATCTGACCTATTGGGAAATGGCATATTTCATAGAAGTTAATTTCCATTATAACTAAATCTCATTCCTTAAGTATAAACTTTAAGAATCTTAACCATTTTTAAAGGAATTCTGTCTAGCAAGGACTACATGGTCCTTACCTGTCTTCCCACACAGACTATAATGAATATAATTGAATCATCATGTGATGACTCAATCTGTGCATTATGGACATCAAATACTATATTCTCTAATTCAGCAACATCCTCAGGGACTGATGAGATACAGGGTACTTGCCTAGCTTTCACCCTCCACATTACTTGGTGGTTATACTTAATCCATTCTTGTGTCTGTTTTATCAGTTTCCCCTCCTTCCTCCCTCACTGACAGTCTCTCAAAAACTTCTTTGTTTTGTCTACCTGACTGCAGCAAGCCAACCGCTAGCAAGCTATGCTAAGAAACTAGATAACCATGACATCGGGAACTACGGATAAAGAAATAATAGACAGTTACTAAGAGAAGGGCTTAGAGTAAGATGAGTACTTGGCAAATGAGCTGAGAATAAAATTAAGTGAGACTTGTGACAGTTAATTCAACTTCCCAGAAACTTTTTAGTATGTAGGATGCATCGAATTGAGAGGTAGATGAGACTAAAGTCCATCTTTTGTGCAGGTGAGATCACACACACATGTGCACAGTACTGAGTTACCCACATTCTGTAGGTAACTGGTATTTGACAGCATTTGTAGGAAGAGCTAAAAGATCAATTGTAGATCCAATCTGAAGAATCCAAGTGTACACTGGGTGAGCGTAGTTTAACCTTTACGTCGTGTTGGACACTCTCTTCTCCCTCGCCCATCATACCAGCTCCATTACCGAGACTTAGAGACTTCACATTCCCAACTGATCTTCACCTGTCTCCGTACCTATGGCCATCGAGTCCATTCTGTCATCATCTCATACCTGAAAATAATAGCCACCCACATGTTCTGATGCATTATTTATGTTCCCATACAACTCATTCTTCACGCTGCAGACAGACGGCCATTTTCCAGAACACGTATCTGAACATGCCACATGTAATCAGGGGTCAATCAGGCCTTTGCTGTGTCCTGGGAAGATGAACATTCCCCATCCTAAGAGCAGGAAGCTGGGATCTCTGTGAGCATGTTGTGAGGTTGGAACAGACTTGTGGTGCTGGACTCTCTGCGCTTTCTGCCCTAAGTTTGAGAGGTCTTACCTGCTAATCACCATATCTCAAGGTTGGGCCAAAGCAGGATACCACTGTGGTTTAGGGCTGGGGTCTACATTTGCCACAAAAAACCTGAGACAAGTCTATTTCCTTTGATCTGGCTTGGGCAAGGGCATTCACTATAAATTCCTGAGTTAAGGATGGATGGCCACACTTCCCGGTAAATTTGTGGATGATAAGGGGGGGAATTTGAAAATAACAATCCATTTCTTACCAAACATGCAGGCAGATGTCATAACTTGTCCTCATTAGCAGAATTTTTAATGTAAATAAAATTAGTATTATATGAAATATTGTATAATTCAGTTCCAAAAACATATATTTAGTAAGTATAAAATATGCATTAAGACAACAATTTTCATTGACTTCAGATTCCTGAAGTGTATTACAAAAACTAATGAATATAATCCAGTGGAAATTTTAAGTGAAACCTACAGAGACACTTTCCTTCTTTGAGTAGAGTACAGGACACATCTGAATAAATTTGAGAAAAGTAAAATGCCACATTCTTAAAATGCTGTGTAAGTATTTTTGAAATTATAAAATACTCTATTACTTAAAAATAATCTGAACACTTATTTTGAGTCAGACAATAGGCTATACACTTTATGTGATTTCCATTAATTCTAACAACATCAAGAAATAAGTGTCATTTACCTTATTGTAGAGTTAAGGGAAGGGAGTCTTAGAGAGGCTATTTCCCAAGGTCTCATAAATAATGATCAAATCGGGGTTGGAACCTGGCAATCTCAGCCCCCTACTGCCCCTGTTCCTCTTCATTTCCAGCCTCACTTTCTCTACTAAAATATTTAGGAATTCCTCTCAAGTTAAGAACTGATAAACATTGCTGAACTGAGGGTTGAGGGGGAAGGGGGAGGGGGGAAAAGAGGTGGTGGTGATGGTGGAGGGCACTTAAGGGGAAGAGCACTGGGTGTTGTATGGAAAACAATTTGACATTTGACAATAAAATATGGAGGAAAAAAAAAAGAAAATGAAAAAAAAAAAAAGAACTGATGAACACATTCTGACCCTAAAAGCAATTCAGTTGAGCCTAAATGAAAGATTAACATGTATGTATTAGAAGTCAATTCCTGAAAGGCCCTATGCTTGGTACTTTGGGGGTAGAAAGGACAAGAAATAATATCTGCATTTATGGAAGTAAGAAAAGAGTTAAACACAGGTCTAACTAAACAACAATTCTAGAGTTGAATAAAAGTGACTGGCTCCACAAAAACTTTATGCCCAACAAATGGTGTAGACATACGGGAACTTCATGCAGGGGCAATCACCCTGGCCACAGTGAGTCCTGAACACTTTTTAGAGCAGCTGGGGCTTCTGTGCAAAGCAGCTGGGGCTCCATGGGGCTTCCGTAAAAGGTAAGATGTGAAAAGGTCATGGCTCAGGAAGCTGTTCCTGGTGGGGACATGACATTTAGCAATGCCTAGAAGCAAGAAAGTGCAAGGTACAGTAACGATATCCAGAACAGGTCAATATTTTGTTGTTATTGTCCTAACCAGTTAAAGTCTAACAGAAAAGGAGGTATGGGCCTTGAATGCCACTCCAAGGATTTGGGGTTCTATGATGTACAGGAAAACCATGGGCATTTTTGTGTTCTGACCAAAGGCAAAATAAATGTTATATTTAGAAGAATTAATCTAGAGTCACATATTGCAATAGAGTAGGGAAGACCATGGAGGCAGACAGAAGAAGGGGAGCTGAAAATCTCACAAGGAAAAAAAACGAATTGTTAAAGCACCTTTTCCGGAATATATAGTGACACAATGTAACTGAGGCAGGGATGCAGGAATGCCACGTTGCAGCAGTAGTGTGTAATTCTAAGAGAGAAACAACTTTAACAGTTTTATATACTTTCTCTTCTTTAATAAAACAAATTTATGATGCTTAGGGTTGAGGTAGATTGTTAGACTGCAAGATGGAGTAGCAGGTCACTAGTCAAAAAAGAGGAGGGTCTATCTACCTCAGTTCAAGATGGACTCACAAAACCTCACAAAACCGAGGAACTCACAAAAGTCTGCTACCAAAGAACTAACTTACCTCTATGCTACTGGCTTAAGAAGCGACTGTCAATTTGAGGATTAAAAATAAAGTCACACCTCTGTGTGGTACCAGTACCAAAATCACAGTTGTGACGGTATACTATAGTTTTGAAAGATGTTGCCTTTTGGGAAAAGTGGGCAAAGGTCAATGTGATCTCTCTGCATAATTTCTTACATCTGCATGTGCATCTATAGCTATCTGAAAATAGAATGTTTAATTAAAGTACAAAATACAAGCTGTTACTTAGGGAGCCATGAAAGGTAAGAAGAGGCAAACACTGGGAAGCCAGAGAAAGTTTATGCTGAAAACTTAATGGTATTCACATTCTGAAATCAAGTTCTCTCAATCCTCTGGAAAATTCCTTCAAGGCAAAAAGAGTTTCAGTTTTCCTTTATAGAGGGGAAAAACAAGTTTGAGAAAGGTTGTTTTTTTTTTTTATGTTTATTTGTTTGGGAGAGAGAGTGCATACATGAGCAGGTAAGGAGCAGAAAAAGAGGGAGAGAGAGAATCCCAAGGAGACTGCATGCTATCAGCACAGACCTGATGTGGGGCTCGATCTCACGAACTGTGAGCCTTTGGTGGAGGAATATGGCCTTGGAGCCCAGAACCAGGAAGGATGGAAACAATGACTTTAAATTCTGAGACTCCATTCTCCTCCCACACTTGTATCTCTTGCTGCTGCTGTCTCCCAGGGCAAACCCAAAGGAAGCCAGAGAGAGGAAGCCCATTGACACAGGGAAGAAAGGTCAGCCTTGTAGGCTGCAGGACTGAGTGGGAGAGGAGAGAGGGGATCCAGAGAGGGCGAAAAATATATACATCTAACACAAAACAATCACGGTAATTTATTTTATGACATTGCCCTGTTTTGTGTCTTTCTGCTTTTCTCTTGCTTATTCTCTTATGCTAATAATAAGAAGATGGCTAAAACAAAATGCTAAAACATATTGTCCTTTGTGGTAAGAGGGATCAGGTTATTTAATCCAGTTCTACACATTCACTTCTTCAGTGGATAATCCACAAAATGGATAGTTAATTCCCATCAGCTCTCTCCTATAAGCAGTTTCAAGTTTGCACCTTTTGCTTTCCGCAATGGTAGAATTTTTAAGGTGTTTAATTTTCACAGGGAAGCTGAATCATAATTGTTCATAAAGCACATCCACTGGGGTATACATCTTTGTGCCTCTTCATCATGTTATGTCAGATTATATTTCCTAGGGTGCTCAATAGGTTGTCATATACAACCAAGGAAATTCAATACAAGTACGATACAATGTAAATTTAATACAAGGTCTATTTACAGCGAAGAATTCTGTTTACTGTAAGAATTAAACAACAGTGCTTTAGTGTGTCATAAAAATAACATGTATAGTGAATATAGATGCTCCAAACATATTTGTTTGTTTTTTCCAGTACATCATGGCAATGTGAATATCAACCGTGAGTTTTCCCCCAAGGTCCAGATGATGATTGAATGTGGCAGATATCTCCCTGTGTGAATACTTGATCCTTCAATTAAAAAGGAAAAGAGAGAACAGCTTTCACATTGTGGAATGATGCCTTATTACTGTTATGCGCTCCTAAAAATGGAATCAACGGAATCTAAAAAAGACTGTGCTTGGGACATTGTACCTGACAAACTGATCGGAGGTGTTTCATAAAAGTTACACAGGGTTTGCTCAAAACTGTCAAGCAGTTTCCCTAAGTGATTCACTGAATTCTATAATCCATTCCTCCTATTAAAACAGAGCAGTTCCAGGAAAGAAAATAGAATCACATTGTGGCTATTTAAAAATAAAGTTATTTCGAAAGAAGAAGTTTTAAAAAATAGTTATTTCTTTAAAACCCGAGCAAAACCAGAACAGAGATCTTAAGGATTTTGAGATTTGCCACTGAGAATAGGCATCACACAAGTAAAAGTATCTAAAAAAGTTCTTTTTTCCACGTGGCTTGATAGAATCTTAAATTATGAACCCGTTTTGCAAAAAGCAGAGAGGCAGCAGAGTACAGTGAATAAAATCATGAATTCGAGTCATTCACACCCGGTGTTTTGTTAGATTTCTACTTAACCAGTTGTCTTGAGTAATTATCACTTAAAAGTCTGGGTTTCCACATCTGATTGTTAGAACAGCAATACCCATTTCAGGGACTAGTTGTGAGGATTAAAGTACCTGGCACATCGTTATAAATTGTACCTATTACCACTACCATGTCTATTAGTGTTGCTGGGAAATCAAATACTTCTGTTTTTGTACATATGTGTTCACATTTATTTATATGGTATAATATGCACATATATTATAAATATATGTATTTATAATACATATTATAAAAGTTTCTTTCTCATCACCTCTTTAAATTTTTTAATGTTTATTTTTGCGAGAAACAGAACAAGTGGGGGAGGGGCTGACACAGAGAGGGAGACACAGAATGCGAAGTAAGCTCCAGGCTCTGAGCTGTCAGCCCAGATCCTGATGCGGGGCTCGAACCCATGAACCGCAAGATCATGACCCAAGCCAGATGCTTAACCGACTGAACCACCCAGGCACCCCGTCTTTCTTATCATCTCTTAATGTGAAGGACAACATATACAGAATGTGTATAAAGTTCTACAGTTAATTTTTTCTCTACCACCCATGTCTGAAATATATATGTGTATGTATGTGTATATATATATGGACTTAAAAACTGAACTAAATGTTCTTTCAATAATGTTCTATTGTCTTCCAGGCACTATGTATAAATCTGCAAAGATCATTAACTCCCTAAATTCTTTCTGTTCTTATTGACACTTATGGATACAGATACATCTTCGTATACATCTGTATATAAATTCTCAAAAAGCCAGCCCAGTATAAAAGGTTGAATTAGGAAAATGTTTTCATAGGTTCCTTTTCTCAAGAAGTCCCCAGGACCCTGTCCAGTGGGCACTCAACTCTCCTGTCCCACGCCCACCCTGACACTACTCAATCCTGACGGCAGGACCAATCTACCCCTTCCCACTGAGGCGTGCAAAGGGGATTCCAGCCTCACGTGCTGTCTCTCATTAGAATCTGGACAAATCACTAGGCTGAGAAAATCTTATGCCAAGCAACTGGGTCTCTGAGCCTTCGGCAGGCCGAGAGGGACTGACTTTCTGTTCACCTATGTCATGTGTTTGTAAAATGTGCAGTAAAGGTGTGTTCACATGTATTGTATGATTGCACATGCATACACTTCTCATGTTCACACAATTTCCATGTTATCACTGTCCCTATCATCAGTGAACATTCATTCCTTCCACAAGTAGTTAATACCCACCTACCCATGACTGGTACCCTCCCAACTGTGGGCACTGCAACTGGGAACAAGGCACACAGAGAACAAGGGGTAAACCTGCCCTTACGTGGGTTACAATGTAACAGGGAAACTGTTTCAGTAAATTTACTTAAGTCAAGATAGTGAATAGTTATAAGAGATTGTAAATATTAATAATAAAGGAGAATTTCATACTCTATATTTCTAGTTACTATTTTTTAAAGGCATACATTCTAATTACTTTCAAATTTCACTAAGTGTTATACTAAATAATGAGGAATAAGTTTGGTGTAGTCAGATATGTATGCAGATTTTAGCAAGGTGGATTTCAAGTGTGAGGAAAAAACGTATTTACAGATTCTGAGGCCTAAGCTTCTGAAAGGGAATATGCCTCATGAGAATTTGAAGGCTCTCAAAAGCATAATTCTAATTATGCAACTGTAATCTTCAAAACAGAGGTCACAAATTTATTAGACAGTAATCCTTCGTGCTACTTCTCATTGATGGCTGATGGTCTGAGAAAGGAAGAGTCAGGGTGCTATGGAATAAAGCATTCTTATCCGCCTAAAGGTAGCCCTTGTTCAGGTTTTAAAATCCTGTCTGAATTTGCAGCCTGTGAATAACAGGTTTTGTTTTTTTTATTTTGAGAGAGAGCTGAAGAGGCAGAGAGAGGGGGTGGGAAGGGTGGGGAGGGGGAGGGGGAGGGGGAGGGGGGGGAGAGAGAGAGAGAGAGAGAGAGAGAGAGAGAGAGAGAGAGAGAGAGAATATCCCTACTAGGCTCTGCACCATCAGTACAGAGCCCGACATGGGACTTGAACTCACAAACTGAGATCATGACCTGAACCGAAATCAAGAGTTGGGCACTTAACCAACTGAGTCGCTTTGGCATGCCAAGAACACCTTCACCAGAGGGAACATGGATGCCAGGTACTCTGATTAGAGAGACAGGGCTGGAGTTGTCACACCACCATTTTTGCAGGTGTGGGACTAGAAATCGGTAGGACACATTTGAAGGAAAGCAAAGCCTTAGGTGTAAATCCTGTGATAAAGACCCAGGCTACAAGGAGTAGGTGGCAGACTTAGGCATTGAATGGCAAGTAGCATTCTTTATAATAGCAAAATCTTAAATAACCACCACTAAAAGGTGGGTCACATAAGCTGTGGTTTTATTCAGTGGGATTCTATGCTGTCTTTCAAAACAGTGAAGTTGGGCTACGCTTAACTTCCATGGAAACGTGTCTCCGCCATGTTGTTAAGTGAGGAAAGCAAGTTGTGCGGTAGGACAGCGTGATCTCACTCTGGTTTAACAAATATTTTATACATATATCTTTATGTGATTTTTAACTGAATTTGTGATTTGTGCCTAAGTTAACACGGTCCTTAATCTTTTTCTGGTTCATAAGTTTATTGCATTTATTATTTCATCTCTATATCATATTTTTTTTATTATGATAAGAAACAGAACTTAAAATTTTGCATCTTAACTATTTTTAAATGTACAGTACAGATTGTTAACTAAACAATCTTGCAAAATTGCAACTATATTCATTCAATAGCAACTCTCCATCCTCCTCCCAAGCTCTGGCTCTTGAAAACCACATTCTACTTTCTGATTCCATGTGTTTAATGACTCTAAATACTGCATATATATAGAATCATGCAGTGTTTGTCTTTTTGTGACTGGTTTCTTTTAGTTAGCATAATATCCTCAAGGTTCACCCATGTTGTAGCATGTGATAATTTCTTCTTTGAAGGGCAGTGATATTCCATTGTATATATATATATACACCACATTTTGTTTATCCACTCATCCATCTGTGGACATTTGAGTTTCTTCCATTTCTTGGCTAATATGAATGATGCTACAATGTCTGTGGATATGCAAGTGTTTCTTAAAGTTCCTGTTTTCAATTCTCTTGGATAAATACCCAGAAGTGGGATTGTTGGATCGCATAGGAATTCTATTTTTAATTTTTTGAGGAATTTTCCATACTGCTTCCCATAATAGCTCTGCCACTTTACATTCCCACCATCAGTGCCCAAGGGTTCTAATTCCTCAACATCTTTGCCAGCCCTTGTTATTTGTGGTGCATTTATTTCTTTTTTTGGTAGTGCTAATCAGCAAATTCTTAATTGAGCATCTATTTTGTGTCAGACACTATTCTTAGAATTTCAGTACAGCACAGAACAAAATGTTCCAGAACAGGAAACATGCTCAGAGTACATGCAGTATATCATGAAGCAAAGAGTAAGCTTCTCAGTACAAGCTGTTAAGCAGGAGCAGGGCGGGAAACAAAAAAGGGAATGGAAACCAGAAGAGTGAGAGGCCACTCTCTTAGCCACTGGGAAAGGTTTAGCACAAGACTGTGATGAGTAAGAAGTGACTGTTTAAATCAGAATCATTTATAAAAAGCAGAGAGCTTATTTCCTAAGCCATGCTGGCTAAAGTCTGTCTACCAATTGCTTCATAAGCAAGAACCTGACATTTCTATCAGTACCTTTCACAAGTCTCATATTTTGTCACATATAGGCATATATTTGGAAATATACATACTTATTACTGAAAGTGGGTTTACCCAACTTTTTCATGTTAATAAGTCCTATGAAATAATTATTTACTTACACATTGACTAACAAGGTCAAGATTTATTTTAAAGTTCATCCATTTATTTTGAGAGAGAGAGATAGGGGGTGGGGGGAAAGGAGCAGAGAAATGGAGGACAGAATTCCAAGTAAGCTCTGTGCTGTCAGTGCACAGCCCGACATGGGGCTTGAATTCACAAACCGCCAGGTCATAATCTGAGTTGAGATCATAATTTGATTTAGACGCTTAAGTGAATGAGACACCCAGGTGCCCCCAGAGTTAAGATTTTGGATCCTAGAGTGTATAAAACCATGCAAGCGGCACCCATGACACACCATGATCATCTAAAATGTATATACATACATCTCTGAATCTGCCACGTCTAACAAAGACCCAGATGGACGCCACTCCCGCATCCCATAGGGAGCTTCTTCTCCATACATTTGGCACCTTGTCCACATCTCTATCTTGTGATTATTTGTTGCCGCACAGAACTCTAATGTCCTTAAGATCAAGGATTGGGCAGATTCATCTTGGTACCATCAGAATGATGGTACCTAGGAGGTCATCCAAAATATACTTTGAATAAACAAATTCAGATTTATGCAGGATATAAGCAGGTTCTTGAAGTTATCTGGGTGAGAAATGTCAGCAACTTTCATTAGAGGAGTGCAGTTGGGAGTTGTATGGCAAGAAAAGTCAGGAGCAGGCATGGGTCGAAGTCAAGAATGCCACCCAAGTTGCTGGCTGGCATGATTGGGTTGTGCTAATCAGTGAGTGGAGGAACACAGATGAAAGGGCAAGTAGAGGGGGCACAGAACACATGGAGAAATCAACTTGGATATGATGAATGTAAAGTCGTCCATGTAGAGGACTCCAGGAAGAGTCCTAACGAGACAGGTGTCAGGTGACATGTGTTTTAAAAACTCATGGGCAGTTTGATGATAATCAAGCCGATGGGACATTCTGCTTATTCAGGTGCTTGGATGGAGCACTGCAATCTACTTCTTCAGCCAGTGCCCCTAAGATGGCTCTACTGATCAGGTGCATTTCAGAAACACTATTTAACATCATTTTTGGGGAGCCCGGGTGGTTCAGTCAGTTAAGTATCTGACTCTTGATTTCAGTTCCAGTCATGATTTCACAGTCTGTGAGTTTGAGCCCTGTATTGAGTTCTGTGTAATTCTATCGGGCTCTATCGGGATTCTCTCTCTCCTTCTGTCTTCCCCTCCAGCATTGTCTTTCTGTCTCTCTCTCCCTCTCAAAATAAATAAGTAAGCCTAAAAAATAAATAAAATCGTTTGAAAGCGTTTCTTTAGTAACATAAGGATGAAATCTATTTCATTCTGCAATGCATTACTCTTCGGCAGCATATTCAGAGAGCAACCATTGTGTAGAATATGTTGCAATATGGGTCTAGTTCCATTAAATTTGACCTACATACACTTGAGGAAAAAAAAAACTAAAAATTTTTCATTCAAATGCAAACATACAAATTCATAAAAGAACAACCTAGCATCAGACCCCACACAGCTAAATAAACACAGTTCAGGAACAAATACATTCCAAACACATGTATTCCAGGCACTGGGCTGAAACTACCATTCTTTCTGTTGGTATCGTTAGAGCCAGAACTCTACAGTATATGTGCTCCTAATCAAATGCAATTTTTCACAAGAAATGACTGAATGAACTAAATATAATTAGGTGCCAACAGAAAGTATAACACACTGTTAGGCTCTGTGAAGGGAAAGAGAAATGAATGATTGGTGGTCCTTATCATGAGGTGGGCATGTTGGACAAGTACCAAAATAAATCTGAGCCTAGGAGGAAAGAAGTATGAGCCCCCTTCTCTTGATCACATATCTTGTAACAAGGGCAAGCTTAACTTTGATTCAAGAAAGAGTGGAACAATTTTATGAAACAAGAGGCCTGTGTTCAGTCCTGAGGAATGAGTTAGAGTTCCACAGGTAAAGACAGAAAGAAAATAGGGGTTGATCCACTCCAGCCTCAGAGAACTGGGACTCACAGAATTTAGTACATTTCCTGAAGTGGCACACTATTACACATCAGAGATCACATTTGTCTTTAAGCCGACTTGACTGTACACTCACGTCTTGCAACCTTACAGTAAGCCAGAAGTATTCTAGAAAGGAAAGTGTGTTAAGAGGCTCTATAAATGCAGGTTGAACCACAAGTGGGGAGTCATCTGCACACCAGACTAAAGAATTTGGATTTTATTCTTCAGGTTTTCAGGGGGAAGTATGGGGACTTTAAAACAAATAGAGGAACAAGGTGTTTTCCAACAGTCACATTATCCCTCTCCAGACAACAGACAATAGAAATCAAACACTGGAAAATTTGGGGAAATTGGAGAGAGAAGTAGTGAAAGCTTTTTTTTTTTTTAAATGAACACTATTACTTTTTAACTGTCTAATCATTGCCGCACAATCAAAATTTTGAAAATTCTGATGTGATTAAACACAAGACTCTAGAATATAATGAAAGTGTTTATGCAAATCTTCATAGTTTTTCCAGTTCTTTTTGTTTCAATGAATATATTTTAAAACTGCTTATAAATGCACAGAAAATATATAAATATTCTTTGAAATGTAGAAAGTATTTCTCTAGTCAACCTAGGATCCTGGTATCACTATAGTTCCAATTGTAATGACCCATTGGTATGAAGGAAAGTATCTTATTTTACTGTGCATATCATGTAATGGCAGTTAAGAACAATCCAGTTGGAATAAATCACTAACATTTGCATTGCCACCCATGGACTGGATTCATTTGTGGAGCACGAAGAATGGCAAGATTTTTTGACTGTTTGATGTAAGTATCAAACAGAGATCCATTTATTTTTTTATTAGAAAATTTGTAACAGTGCAGGAATCACTTCAGTAGCAGAGTTAATCACTCACTCTAATTATTTGAGCTCTCTCCATTACCTCAAATATATCTAATGCATTTGCCAAAAGTTTAATTAAAATAAGATGACTAGAATAATTAATATCACAGTAAACACAAGACAAACTAATAAAATTATAATTTTTTCCCTGCATTCTTTTTGGCTACGCTCAATGGACCATCTCAGTATTCAGTAGCTAGCTAATTAAAACAATTTCTATGATACTTAAAGTCTTGATATTTGTTTTAAAGGGAGCAAAACTTGATGTTACATAAATTTCTATCGGTGTGGAACAATGTCATTATGTTGAATGAAACTTAAAGATATTTACAATAAATGAAGAAAGCAGTTTCTACTTCCAAGTTATTATAAATTCGTTATAATAAGATTTTATTTAAGCCAACTTTATCTGGCTAATTTAATTCTCTAAACTATGCAAAGATGTGTATATCACTTAGAAATCTACATGATGCAACAAGTATAAAATATATATATTTTCTTAAATTTAATATTTATTTATTTTTGAGAGAGAGAGAGAGAGAGTGCAAGTGGGGTAGAGGCAGAAAGAGAGAAAGAGAGACACAGGCTTTGAGCTGTTAGCACAGAGCCTGATGTGGGGCTCAAACTCACGAACTGTGAGATCATGACCTGAGCCAAAGTCAAATGCTTAACCAACTGAACCACCCAGATGCCCCTAAAATATATGTTTAATATAGGCACTGTTTAAAAGGTGCATGTTGACGTATTTACAAATAATATATTAAAGATACAGAGTCCAAGTGGTCTCTCTTAAGATAAACTTATGAAGTCAAAGGCATTTTGAAATACATCATATGCACAGGCTTTCTGCCTCTCTCCCTCCTCAAGAACAAATGGACTGTCAAAATCAGAGAGTCACTGAAAATACAATGTCACTGTCCCAACAGCACTTTGGGAATCCTCATCTGTTTTCTCAACCTTTTCTGGAATGTATTAAACAATAAGATGCAGTACACAAGAACTATCAAAAGGGAGCACTTTTGAGCCACCAAAATTGTGTGTTAGCCTAAAAACTAGTCTCCCAACTACAGACAATGATACTATCTTAGGTATTTTATGTGCTAAAATGATCATTAAAAATTAAGCACCACATATAAGCTGCCATTTAGAATATTAATTTACCTTTGCTAATCATCTTTTTAACTTGAGGCTAAAAGAGTTCACTTACCATTTGGATATTCAGGCTCAGTCCAGGAGATGTTAAAGGAGTGAGGTGAATAGGAGTGCACCTTGGGGGCCGGGACGCCTTCGGGTGCACACTCCTCAGTCAGGGCCTCTCTGGCCTCACTCACTGTGCACCCGCCTCCCGTACAAGCCTGAGGAGACACGGAAACACCACACACACACACACACAAACACAGACACACACACACACACACACACACACACACACACACACACAATTTCACTCTGGGTCCCAAAAGTTTACGTGAGCATTGAAAAAAGACAATTCATGATAAGAGTTCAGGATATTTTTAAATAAAGTTTTCTTTATCACCTCCCGCCCCAACCCCTAACCACCAAATAAATTTGTTTCAGTGCTTAGGTTTGACATTTAATTAGTTTGCTTTTTAGGATATGAGACAGCCATCTCCGATAATTAGAAAATAACCCAAAACATATGCATGTATGAATTATAAGTAATTCCTATGGTAGAGCCTAGAAGTCGGGCATATATTGCCTGGGTGAATGGTCTTGATGAAATCAGTCTTGCACAAGGTTTTCTAGGATGAATTAAGTGCACGCATGTGTGTGTGCACACTACTTGAGAACAGTACTAGAGACTACTTCAGGATAAAACAAGTGATTTGTAGTAAAAGAAAAGATCTGTGGCAAATATAATTGCCTTTTACCTGTTAACAGTGTGACCAATATGCTTAAAGTATAACACAATGTGAAACTGAACAATGTAGTATTTCTCATATCTCAACAACAAAGCAGCTGTTGAGTGACTGTTTGATGGCTGAAAGGGTCAAATCATTTACTTAAGTGCCAGACGAAATGGGCTCATTACACGGACAGCAAACTTCAAGTGATCTCAGAAACATTCTATCCCCTAATCAGGTATTACTAATGGCATCAGTGAAAACCTGGATGTTAAAGAGACCCAGAAATTACTGCAAGTAATTCCAAAATAAATGTTTAAGTGTATTAGGAAAAGAGCTTTGCTGCTTTGCTTACTGGGTAAGTATTTCTCCAGGAAAGGGAGACATACACACAGCGTGTTTCCAGACTATATTTGTTAGCAAGTCTGAGGACTTTTATCTTGATGTAGCACAGATATTTTAAAAATCTACATTTTTGGGGAAAGAGAGGGACGCAAAACTTGAGAGACTAATGAATGCTGAACATGAACTGAGAGTTGAAGGGGAAGGAGGAGGGGAGGAAAGAGGTGGTGGTGATGGTGGAGGACACTTAATGGGGAAGAGCACTGGGTGTTGTATGTGAACCAATTTGACAATAAACTATTTAAAAAAATAAAACTCAAAAAAATCTACATTTAATCTTTGTTCCGCATCTTTTTACATTACACTTGTAATTTACACAACAAAATTTAAAAATATTTCCAAAAGGAAAAAATATTTTAAAAAACACTAAAATTTACCCCAAACCTATTAAGACAATGAAGCAAATCACAGGATGATCTAAAAAGCAGATATTTAGTCCATTTTCATGGAAGGTAGATATTAATATAAGAAATTAAGACACCTTTTTATTTCTTTGGGCCTGTACCCTGCTTTTCACTTTGATAGTAAGGGAACAACCTTTTGATACTTAACACAGTTGATATTCTTTTTCCTAAAAATAAGAGAGCATTGACTTGTTTTTAAAGACATTTTCTTATGTTGAAGTATACTGTTTGTCAAATGGTTGCAAATGGTTGCAAAGTCTTGATGATAAGCATATATAATAAATGGTATTATGTAAGTATATAATAAGTGAGATCAATCTCACTTTCTCTTGGAAGAATACAACAGTGGCCTATATCTCCAGGATAACTTCTCATCAGCGTAAGCAAGTTTTTGATGGGTTAAACTGTGGCTTGGACATGAAATTGCATTAAGATTGGGACCTAATTAACCTCTGTGGGTTTCCTCTAATTCTCAGCTACAGCATGTGCATATATATGTAAGAGATAAACCATACTCCTCCTGAGAACACAATCCTTGCAAATAAAGAGGAATCAATTGAGCTTGTGGCCAAACACGGACTCAAAGCTCTAGGACATGTCATTGTTAGCTCAAGAAAAAAAAAAAACTATCTGAACATTAAAATAGAAAAATTAAAACAAAACCCTTCAAGCATGCTAAAAGTCCACTAGAAAACATGACAGGAAAGAGGCCAAGTGGAACAGCTGAATTATCAAAGGAAAATGACTGAAAGGACATTCTTTCCAGCCCTCAGAGAGAGACAAATCTGTCCACTTGCACTTCCTAGGTTTTTTTCCTTAGGTGGGGAAAAATGTTGGAGCATCTTACTGTTAAGCTCATAACACACTGGGACTTAATTCTAATAGTCTATTTGTCACTATTATTTTTATTATTTATGTCCTAAGAATTGTCCCCAGCTAATTCTCCCCGCAGAAATATTGTACTATATGATTTATAATTATATGTATATTTAAAAACAAAATGTGAACTGAAATTTACCTTGCCTTGAGAATTTTAGGATACCTTTTGGAATAAATAAAGACATAGTCTGGGTTGGAAGGATTATTCTTTGGGCTGTGTCATCTGAGATCCATAAATTCATAATTTGACAAACAAGCTTTGGAGGAATCCACGTTTATGAGAGAATTTTTCTTGCAAATAAAACAGAATTTATAAAGAGGCTGCTGATGTAACAAAATCACCTGCACAATATTTTGTTTTGTTTCTTCCACATTCTTTCTGCATGCATTAGAGGTGCCAAGTGAGCAGTTCCTTCAACAAGGAAATATCTGCTCTTAAGGTTGCTTCTGATTGGTTGAATCTCACTGATATGATCTAAATGAAATGGAATCAATCAGTATCTTGTCTGACCTGGCAGCACCAGAGGCCACTGCATGCAATGCAGTTGAATTCTGATTAAAATTCTGGTTTGGAAAAACTAAGCAAAATAGTGGGTTCGATTCAAGATGCCTTTAAGAAATGGCAAGGTCTTTGAAAGCCTCTGAGCCATTACAATAAGGAGTGTCAATCCATCTACCATAGCTTTTATTGGTTACAGCCATTTTTGCTAAATTACAATGTTATAGTACCATCCTGAAATGACCAATAACCTCTGACCAAATAGGGTATTCAGTTTTGGGACAAGGAAATGAGAAACTAATCAATGTATATCAATTATTTTGAAATGATGACTATCAGGAATATCCAAAGTTAGCACTCTCTTTATCAATAGCTTGTTTTCAGATAAGTAGTCCCAGAAGAAGAATGCAGCATACTTTAACGTATGAAGAAAAAGAACAGGCCATGCTATCTCTAAATGATCTCTTGAAAAATTAAGTTCATCATGTCCATGAATATTTTCAGGAAATATACTTAACACTTACAATTCATCAAGGGGCAAATGTCTAGCAGTACTATGAAAATTATCAAACCATACATATCTTGATACTTGCCTGTCTTACTAACTTCTTTATTTAATTGCTGACTTGTTATTTTTATTTGGAGCTACCACACTCCACAATACTATTTGTTGAGTGTGCTGACATGTTATGCTGTTTCTTCCAGCAGGAAAAAAATAACATCTGCTTGGAACCATACAGTCCTCAACTCTGAGCATCTAACTCATATCAGAAGTGTCAGATTCTTTATGAAATAAATATATATAGAGTTAATTCATTCAAGAATTATTGGTTGAGCTTCCGGTTTCTGCCAGGCACTGTGCATGACTCTACAGATAGAATTTTGAAAGGTAGTGTCTCTACCATTCAGGAATTTATAATCTAGTTAAAAGGAAATATCAAATGAAGCCACTTGAAGTAACATACCTTCTCTGAGTCTGGAGTAAATCATGGTGGTTTGAATCCTCATGTATCTTCCTCTATTTAAAGGCTTTGCCATCTATATGTTTTATTTTTCAGAAACTTTCAATATGCTAACTATAAAGGCAACTCCATTTGGCTTAGAACCTAATCTCCATCTACTAATCTAATGACCTTGAAAGCCAATTATTATGTGGAAACTGTGAAATATACAATAATCCTTCAATTAACCAAGATGAACCTAAAATGTTCTGGTTCATTTAATTTACTGGTTATAGAGTTAAGTAAAAAGAACTTTTTAGTTGAATACTTCCTGAAAATATACTAGTGTATTTTCTGCACTCATACATACAGTGAAATAAAAAATCAAAAATAGTGTGAGCAAATCTATTTCCCTAACAAGGGTTAGGGCAATACTTCCACACCTTTATGACATCCTGCATCAACATCAGTCAGTGGCTGACAGATCTCATTTGACTCCATAGAATACTGTTTGGAATCATAGAATGATTTAGTGTCATAGAATTTTAGGGCTCAAAGATACATTAAAAATCATCTAGTTCAAAGACCTAATGTTAGGCTGAAAGAATGTAAAAATCAGGGTGGTTAAGTGAATTTGCCTTTGGTTACACAGTTAGCAGTAAAGTCTGAATTGAAACTCAGGAAAGCAGACTTCCGATCTAGGTGTATTTATTTTCTAATATATTACAGATGTATAAAAAATAGGAGACTGAGGTGGATTATTATTGATCGCACAGCAGATCTTAAAACTTGCCTTGGGAGTAAACTTTGTTTCATGACATTTGTCTCCTGATAAAAACTAAAAGCACAACAATTTCTACTTAATTTTGGTTGCTTCTAAGCAGTAGAGTCTTTCCTGGATTTTGATAATACCACCGTTTTAAAAATAGTGTGGATTTCCGTATCTGTGTCTGAAAATCCAATTACTACATTTCTTACATATTGAGCATATTGAGTAAAACAAGTAAGTGATCAATGATGCTGTTTGATAAGCCCATCGGCGTGAACACCTAGGCACATGGAGTCAGGCCTGAACAGGATTTTTAACATTGTCTGATTGCCCTTGTTTTGTGGTGTCAGGTCAGACAGTTAGCAATAGTTGAATGTAGTTTATTTTCTCGTGGTATAATATTTAGAGCATTCAAGAGCATGTTAAGTAAAATGAATGCATACACAGTGTCTACATAAATGTAAATTTATTCATAATCAAGAGCAGAATATTTTCTATGGCATTTATCAAAGCAAATATCCTTATATAGGTATTGCTATAAAATGAAGAGTGTGCTTAAAACAAATAGGGACAATCTCATGTTTATATTCAGTTATTTTCAGATGTGCTATTAAACTTAAAAAAGATTATATTTCATCAAAAAACAAAAGGAAGTACTGAGTATAAATTCCACAGTAATATCAAGGTCTTTTAAAAGACCTTTGTATAAAAGTGCTATTTTGCATTAAAAAATGCTATTGTCTGTCTAAAGACCTCTAAAGTATGTTGATTCTAGGGTTTTATTAAGTGACTGTTCCTTGGAGAAAGAAGTGTAATGTAAACCAGAATATAATAACAATCCAGGGTATCTGAGGGTCATTTAAACCTTCATTTTTAAAATATAAGACTTAAGTTTTCACACTGTAATTGTTTTCCAAATGAATACAAGCTCCATGGGGAAATAACCTTATTAATTTAGGCATTTTAGAAAAAGCTTTTACCAATTACGATATTCTATCAATAACAAAAATGAAATAATTTCTGATAATCCCAAATTAGATTTAGGAAAAATCTACTGACTCAGATTGTTATGCTATCATTTTGTATAATAGAAAATAAATATGTAGGCATTAAATCATTGAGATTTTTGATGTGAAAGGAGTTTTCAGTCTCAGTAGCAATATGTGAGTTTTGGTTTTCGTGGTGTGTGTGTGTGTGTGTGTGTGTGTGTGTGAAGTGAGGAAGAGAGAGAAGTGGGACAAAGGAAAGAGCAGCAGCAGGGGGAGGGGAGAGAAAGTGACAGAAGGAAAGTGAACTTACTCCCAGCCTGATGAGATATTTATTACCAGGGGACAGGGACTGTAGCAGGTGATCCTGAAAAAGTTCTGTGCTGTTATAGATGACATCCCAAATTGTAAAATTATGCGTGTGATTTGAAATATATAATATATAGCGCTCCAGAATTCCATTTACATTTCTTGGTTGTTTCCACCTGGGAATGGAAAAATATAACATGATTATCCATCATTCATTCAAGTCAAACCTAAAATGTGCAAGAATTTTAAGGACGCACATGAACTTGGATTTATGTCACTCACACACACACACACACACACACACACACACACACACACATTGAAAGCTTAAAAAAAGTTTAAAAAATGCAGGTATAGTTATTCAATGTCTATTCTGAATGGGTACAAAGAAAATATGACACAGTGCCTGCTTTCTAGTTACTTATTTTAATTAGCTAGTAATATTAAAAATGTGTGCATGAGTATTTTATTTTGAACTTAAGCCATAGAACAGACAGGAGAAGTAGAATATTATGAGAAATAGGAGAGAGACATAACATAATTGTCTCTCTGCAAAAAAGACAATTGCTGCAAAAATGAGCAATCTAACATAGAATTAACGTGCAACCACAGAATACAGAGAAGCTGAGGGCTGAAGGGCTGAAGTAGTCAAAACTTCTTGACTAAGGGGAGAACTACCTTGATACAGAATATTGTAACCCTGATGGATCGTATTTGGTAGGCAGAAAGAAAAAGTAGAGGATATTTCAGATAGGGCTTACAACGTGTCAGTGCCAATGAGCAGGACAAATCATGAAATAGACAGAAATTGAGAAACTGAGATATACTTAGAGTAGTGGGAAATTTTTTGGTGTAAGTAATGCGGGCCCAGTTTCGGGCAGCACTGAAAGCCAATGGGCCAGTTCAGACTTGGAACAATGGGGTAGGAAGCATACTGTTTTTCAGCTTGAATGGATATCATAATTTATTCAGCCCAAACTCTTCTTTTACAGGTGGCAAAACTGAGACCAACGGAGATGGATGTTAAACAAGGGTCAATGGGTGGCAAGAGAGATTGGTTAAGTTTTGATTCAGTACCACAAGGGGTCTTGCCCCTCAGAACAGGAAATGGGTAAGAATCACTCAATATCAAAAATAATCTGACCATGCCTGTATGTGAAAGTTCCTTTCTGACTTCAACTGCAAGGGAACAAGAAGGTCCTAGTTTATACTCAAAAAGAAAATATATACTTAGACTCTCTAATTCCAACTCATCCCCGATAACACCACCCATATGGAAAGCCTGAGGCAGTCTTGAAAATGGTCAGTTCCCCTTTATTGAAGTTTGCACAGAGTCTGTGTATGTATGTAGCTCAGCCTGATTGCATAAAGACAAAATGGAAATTAAGTTGGCAAGTGATAATCAAAGGTTCCCAGAACCACTGAACTAATCACTTCTATGCATTTCATCACAATAAAATTAATTTTATGTCACAAACCCTTCCCTTGATTGAGCTCACTGAGATTCTTGCATAAGCCAGTGTACAATGGAAACATTTCTACTTACTGTACATATATTGTTCTAGGATCCAGGACGGTCAGAAGTGGGGAATCCACATGTTCTGGTGGCAGCTGTGCTGTGTACAGTATGACCAGGGAACTGTTTGTACACCCCACATGCGTGCAGGCACTAAGTAGAAACTGGTGGGGTGTAAATACAGCTAAATCTAGAGGGTGGAGAGAAAAAGAATTTATTTACCATCAAATTTTTTATTCAGGTGATCTTACAACTCCTCTACATTCCTACTTCTTAGAACTGTTAAGGTAAAGCTTGAAATAAGAATCAATAGCCCTAAAAATCAATGGCAATAAATATAGGCTGTTTTATCTTTTAAATATACTACGGTTATTTTTAAACAGACAAGTGTCAATCAAACTCTTGGTTTAAGCTTTTCATTTTAACAGTTTGACTGTCTTCTTGAATGTCCATGATCAGGTAAATCATTTTCTGAGTTTAGAGTTAGTTCAATGGTTCTGTTGAAAAATAAATGAGACATTTAAATTATTTTTAAAGCATATTTGAAGAAAACAGGAGTTGCTTTTGAAATGCAAATACATAACTTGTAACAATGACTTTGTGCTTGTAATTCCTGTTGCCGAATTCTTTTCTTCTCTTGTCCACCTGCCTGCCTATTATTTGACCTTCAAGTTGTCCAGGCTTAGTGCAAAAGCCAGTTTCTTTCTTAAGATGTTCCTAACACGTCCTGCTGTGACCCCTGGCACAAGGTGGAGCTATTCCCTCTCCTTTGTCTCCGACAGTATTTGCACATACCTTTGCATTGCATTATAACACTGTCATAATGATTTGCTTACACGACTTTCTAATCCATTAGACCGAACATTGTGAGGGAAGGGTTCATTTTGCATTCTCAGTATCCAGCACAATGCCTAGCACACTGCAGATTTTGAATATATGTTTGAATAAATGAATAAAGAACTAATGAATGAGATGATCTAGATGCAGTTGAGCAAGGTATGACCAATGACAGAGAGAATGGGATAGTACTCTAGCCAGTAATGATCTCTCCCTCCCTTGAAATTCTCTAGTACTTTCTGTCTACCTTTCTAATGTATATAATTTTCTGTTGAATTAGAATAAACCAATCTGTAATTTATGAATTCAATTCTGAAATACCCTGACCATTTCACTTATAAAGGTACTCAGTAATTATTTTGTGGAGAGACACCTGGGTGGCTCAGTCTGTTAAGCATCTGACTCTTGACTTTGGCTGTATCAATATCTCACAGTTCATGAGATCGAGTCCTGCATCTTGGCTCTGTGACGACAGCACAGAGACTTCTTGGGATTCACTGTCTCCTGTCTCTTCCTGCGCGGCACCGCCCCTCCCCCCACTCACACACTCACTTGAGCCCTCTCTCTTTCTCAAATATAAATATATAAACATTTAAAAACAATAATATTTTGTTGATAAATCTAACCAAAGTTCAGTCAACTTTACCAAGTTGATAAACATAATTCATACTTTTATCCTACTAGAAGTAATTATTTTCTGGAATATTTTTGAAATAAGTTAGTCATAATTTAAGTAACACCTATTTCAAGATCCTTTAACCTTGAACCATTACAATTTCATGTTTAAAAGATTAATGAAGTACAACCTAATTTAGGGAAATAGATTTTGGACTGCATTGATAGCAAAAGTAAACTAGAAAAGAACACTGATTTTCATGTAATGTATGATCAGTGGGTTAAACATGTAGGTCATCAGGGGAAAAAAGGCAAAAAAAAAAAAAACCCTACACTAAATATAGTTACTCTAGACCAAAAGAATGATCATCAAGAAGAGACTCACAATGCTTTCAATTAAGCCTTGTTTTCTTTATAATTTTATCTTACTGATACTCAGAGGTACCAGTTGACGTGGGCACACCCAAACAATACGGTCAGATATGTGTTACAAGGACATTTTGGAGCCTGTGGTGAAGTAGCATAGTATTGTCAGGAACTGCTGAGAGATGACAGGAACGCCGTCCCACATGTGCACAAGTCAGACAGAACTGGGGAGCCTCCATTTGGATCAACATTCTAAGAAACTTGCTAAGTTAAAAAATCATGACAATAGTAGTCTCATATGCCACAGAGAGTGTAAACTACTATCTTCTGTAGGAAATTTTCATGCAAATGACACATTATAAACCATCTCCCTGTTCTCTTCACCTTCTCCTTCTAATTCCAAGAACTTGGTGACTGTGCAATGTCACATCTCTATTACCTACTTGCAATTTTGGCATTTCCAAGGAAGGAGAAGCTAGGGATTTGACTCTAAGTCGAGTTTTAAGAGCAAAATCAAGGAGGAAACCGAACCTAGAGGAAAGCAGGAAACCTGGATAGGTTAGTCTGTTCAAATAGGAGACAGCTGTGGTATTTGAAAATGAGACTACCTCTAACTATTCTGAAAGAACATGCCCCTGCTGAAATTGTATTCCATGTGGTCAATTCCAAGAGACTTTGGAATATTTGGCGTGAGCACCTCTCCTGACCATACCAGAGTGTCTCGGTTCAGCTGCAAATAAGACTGGATGTTTCAATGTTCTTTGGCAACCGAACTCTGCATCAGGGAAGTTTTTTCTTACCTTCTAGCTTGCTGAGGTCGAGACTGGGCTGGTGAGGAACTCATACCATTCAAATGTGGCCTTTATTTACTTATCTGAGTTTGTTGGAACAGACTCACACATCTAAAAATCCTTAGTTAATTCCTAGTTACTTTAGTTAATCCTTAGTTAGCATCCTCAGTCTGGTGAGATAAGACTGTATCATCATGGCATCACCACATTAGAGCATCTCCTTATTACAGAATGAACGACTCCCTCTCACACTACAGCCTCCGTACTTTGAAAGAGACCTTGATCATCTAACTCCTAAACTCACCAGGAACATTGATCTGCCTCAGATATCTAGTAGCCTCCTGTGGCAAGTGGTTCCAAGGTTACTGTCTATATCTTGATTCTATTGTCACTGTCTATATCTTGATTTTATTGTCACAAAATATCTTCCTCCATGGATTGGGAACCTTGCACTTTCATGTTAGTAGGGTATTGGGGGAGACCAGGATGAAGAAGTATGTGTGGGAGGTCATGTTACTTAAGAGGCCCAGTATGACTGATGAGCTAGGACTGAAATACCAAATCTTGTCAAGTCTCACATTCACAGTTAGGGTTTACCCCCGAGGTATTTAAGGTGTTGTGGAGTTCATGGGTGAGAAAGACAGTGCATTTCAGGAGACAACAGGGCTTTAAACCAAAGATCTAACTGGGTTTAAGGATATTAGTGGTGTATGAATGAAAAGTGCTGTAGTGAACATAGAATAGAACAAGAAGAATCAGGAGTGCTGGATAATTTTAAAAGGCAGGAAAGTGACACATTGAGCCTTTAAGACTTGGAAGGGGTGAGAGTCAACTTGGGATTCTGCAAGGAGGGGCCTTCCAAGACAGATAACAAACAGAGCAAAGCCTTGGAATGAGGAGCACATCTGAAACAGATACAGCAAGGAGGCCAGTGGGGCTGATGCAAAGCAAATAAGTCAAAAAGAAGTAAGAGATGACATGAGAGATTTAGTGAGGGACCAGATCACAGGAGCCTTGTAGGCCTTTGCCTACACGGAATTGGCAATTTTAATCTGAGATCCTACTTAGGAAGCCCCTAGAGGATTTGCAACAGAATTGCTGCATGACCAGATGGATTTCATGAATATCACCCTGGCTGCTGGGTGGAACAGAGACCATAGTGAACAAGAGCATAAGCATAAATCTCACTTAAGAGGCTATTGTGGTAAGTAAGTGGAGGCTTGTCATAAGTAAAAAAAATGGTCAGATTCTGGACATTTTTGTTTCAATGTTAGTGAAGTACTAACATATAACACATGTAAGATTAAGATGTACATTGGGATGATTAGATACCCACGTGTATTGCAAAATGATCACAATAAAGTTAGTTAACATCTCCATACTCTTTATGTAATTTCCATTTTTTTGTGGTGATAAAACTTAAGACTTACCCTTTTAATGACTTTCATGTATATACTACAGTACTGTTAACTATCTTTAGCATGCTGTAATGTAGATCTCCAGAACTTATCAGAGCTGGAACTGTGTATTCTGACTGACCTCTCCCTATTCTCCCCTCCCCCCCCACCTCTGGCCTCAATTCCCTGACAACCATGATTCTGCTCTCTAATTCCATGATTCAGACTTTTTTATGCCACATATAAGTGAAAACATATAGTATTTGTCTTTTTATGTTAGGATTTATTTCACCTAGCACAATGTCCTCAAGGTCCATCCATATCATCCCAAAGGCCAGGACTTCTTCTTTATATGGCTGAATGTCATCCCTGTGTGTACATGTACATGTGTATGTATGTGTCTGTATCCATAAGCTTATTTTATTTTTCAGTTCAACATAGAAGTGAGATCGTACGGTATTTGTCTCCAGTGACAAATGATTTATTTCACTTAGCATAACACCATCAAGGTCCATCCATGTTGTTGCAAGTGAGAAGGTTTCATTATTATTTTTAATATTCCATTGTGTGTGTGTATGTGTGTATTTATATATACTCCACATTTTCTCTATCCATACACCCATCATAGGCACTTACTTTGTTTCTATATATTGGTTATTGTAAATAAGACTGCAATGAACAGGGGATGCATCTATCTTTTTGAGTAAGTGTTTTCACTTCCCTTGGATAAATACTCAGAAATGGGATTACTGGGTCATATTTCAATTACACTTTTACTTTTTGAGGAACCTCTATACTGTTTTCCACAGTTGTTGCATCAATTTGCATTCCTACTTATAGTGTACAAGGTTTCCTTTTTCTCCACTTCCTTACCAACATTCGCTATTTCTTGTCATATCGATAACAGCCATTTTAACAGATGTGAAGTGATATCTCACTGTGGTTTTGATTTTCATGTTCCTGATGATTAGTGATCTTGAGAATATTTTCATGTACCTATTGGCCATCTGTATGTCTTTTTTATTTTTTTGAAAAATGTCTACACAGATCTGTCCATTTTTTAATTGGACTGTTTTTGTCTGCTTATTTTGCTTTGAGCAGTATGAGTTCTCTATACAGTTTAGGTATTAGCTCCTTATCAGACATATGATTTGCAAGTACATTCTCCCATTCAGAAGGTTGCATTATCATTTTGTTGATTTTTTTTCTGTGTAGAGCTTTTTAGTTTGGTGCCATTACCCTTGTTGATTTTTGCTTTTATTGCTGTTGCTTTCAGTGTCAGATCCAAAAATATCATCACCAAGACCTATGCACAGAGCTTATTGCCTATCATTTCTGCTAGGATTTTTATGGTCTTACATAGAAGTCTTGATTGCATGGAGTTAATCTTTGTGAATGATATAAGATAGTGGCCAGCTTCATTCTTTTGCGTGTGGCTGTCCAGTTCTCCCAATACCCTTTACTGAAGAGACTGTCCATTCCCCATTGTATGTTTGGACTCTTTTTTTAAAATAAATTAATATAAATTAATTGATATATATATATAAATTAATATAAATTAACTGAGATATATATTTGGACTCTTATTGTAAATTAATTTATATATATCCAGGCTTTGTAGTCTATTCCATTGATATGTCTGTTTTTATGCCAATACTATACTGTTTTGAATACTGTGGATTTATAATATATTTTGAAGCCAGTAGGTTGACGTCTCCACACAGAAAGTCAGCCTTGAGATTCAGACTAGGATTTAGCCTAGTGCTGAAGAGGCCAGGTCTGGGGTCTGCAGTGAATTAGGTGCTCACTTACACCCTTCTCCCAAAGGGAGAATTTTGGTCTCTGCTGGGATGCCTGGTTTTGGGGCATGGGTAAATGGAGGTAATGGGAATCTATCATTTCTACTCTCCTTAATTCATCTTTTCTCTTTTCTGTGCTTTACCCACGTGCTATAATCCCTCACATTGAATACTTGGCTCTTGTGAAGGTACTTTTATACACGAATAGTTGTTCAAACTGCAGTTTCTGGGCTGGGATAGGGGATTGGGGAATTGGTGGAATGAGCTAAGAAGTCTCTATGCAGCCATTTTCCTGACATCACTCCGAAAGGATCACTGGATATGTGTTAAAGGAAAAACTAATAAAATTCCTCAATGTATTCCAGGTAGTGTGTGAGAAGAGAAGAGTCAAAGTTGACTCCAACGTATTTGGCCTGAGTAAAGGCAAGGACAAAATAACAATTAATTTGGTTGAAAAGATCATAGAAAATAAACAAGTTTTAAAGGGGAAGATAAAGAAGTCATATTTTAGATATGGCGAGTTTGATATATTAATTAGATAAACAAATGAAGATGCTAATTAGAGAATTCAAGTTTGGAATTTCAGAAAGAAATCCTAGCCTGAGTTATAATTTGAGATGTCATCATCATACTGTTTACATTTAAAGTGAATGAGAACACTAAAAATGTAAGTATAGATAGAAAAGGGAAAAGGTACAAGGATCTAAAACATATTATACATATTTAAAAAATTATTTTTTCTTCTGGGAATAAAGCAGAAATCAACCAAGAAGACAGAGAAAGAACAACCAATAAGGTGTGAGTAAAAGGAGAAGATTATGACATTCTGGAGGTCAAATTAATCAAATGTTTTAAGGGTGTTAGATCAAATAAGATGAAAACTCAAGATTGACCATTGTATCACAATATGACAGTCATTTGTATTTGTGCAATAAAAGTTTCAGTGAAGTTATGGGTGTCAAAGCCTGGCTTGAGTGAGTTTATGAGGGACTGATAGAACAATTACAGATGGTGAATATAAACAACTATTTCAAGAAATTTTATTGTAGAGAATAAAAGAAAAATGAGACAATAGGGAGAAAGAAGGTAAGTAGAATCAAGGGATTAAAAGAAATAAATGAGATAAACACTATGTTGTATGCTAATGGGAATGACCTAGTAGAGATGGCAAAATTAGTAATGGATAAAAGAGAAGAGAATTGCTAGAGCTTTGCCTTTATTATGTGAAACAGTTGGATCTAGTATGAAAGTGGAGGGTTTGGACTTAGAGGGAGCAAGGGCAGATACGTTTCATTATAAGAGAGAAGGCAGACTGTGGGTGTGAATGCTGGTAGGCAGGTAGATGGTCACAGGAGTATGTGGGATTTATTTTATAACTACTTCAATTTTCTCCATGAAGAAAGAAGCAAGATCATTAGTCAAGAGTGATCTTTCAATTCCCCCATAATAATACACTACATTGGGCTCGGTATTCCTCTTAGAATGAAATCTAATAATGATCAATGAAATACTTCCTGACTTAACACCTGCCTACTTCTCCTTATCCTTTCCATACACTAGACATATTTTTGTTCCTTTAAGTCTACAATGTCACACCTCCAGGCCTTTGCAGGTACTATTCCTTCTAACTAAAATATATTTTCTCCTTCTTTATAGTTGGCTGAATTTTTCTCATCCTTCAGGTTCATCTTCCTCTGAGTGTTCTCTCTTGATAACCTAACAGTGTGGCCACCACCATCCCCAGATACTCTCTGGCATACTGCCTTGTTTAGTTATTTATTGTAATTACCAAAACATGTCAGAAATTGCTGTGTTATTTATTTCTTGACTTTATATCCCTGCCAAGGGAACATAAACTCCTTGAGTGCAGATAGATATTTTCTACACTACAATATCTCCAGGACTGACATAATGTCTAATGAGCATAGTTTTGTTTGTTGAGTGAATGAATGGGCAAGACCAGAAGAAGACCTCTGCCCCTTACCCAGATTGCCAACTTTTTCTCAGTAATAGAATGACATCTAACAATCTCCAAGAATTTAATTGTCAGGCCAATGAAGGGGTGTGCAACTGTGAGATGAAAGAGATTCACTATTAAAAAAACACACAAGAAAAAGTCATAGTTGTGTTTGCCTGAGTATCAAAACATAATTTTAAAACACAAATGCTTCATAAAAACAGGAAGCTAGGAATATACCAAAATGTAGACAGTGCTTTTCTCAGAGTGAGGGCATAAGAATGATTTAAAACTTATTTAATTTTTGACCACATATATTTTTCAAATTCTATGATACGCATGTACATACCCATAGAGATGGAGACAGCCCTAATTTACCAATATCAGTTCATTATTTAAGAAAATGTAGACCTAGTTGACACATGCCCGCTTACACCTTCTATGTCATACTTCTCCTTTCCTCAATGACTTCAGCATTGGCTGAGTTTCTTTTCAATTATAATTCCTTTTTGGCAACTACTACATCCTCAATAATGACTCATCTCTGAATCTGGCTTCACTTTAACTTCCTCAAATGTAATGTCCTTCACCTCTACTTCATTTAGTCGACATTCAGCACAGTTCCACCCACTACTTGGTCACCTTTGGAACTATTTCCAAGATTCTTAATCTGAAGTATGCCCTCTCTGACCCCATACATATAGCCTTCCACCTCTCCCTCCTGTCACATCAGTGCAACCACTCACTCCTTTGTCACCACACAATGTCCAGTCTCTTAGCACCTTCTTGTTTTCAAACTGTTTGTAACACTTGCATTTTTCTTGATATAATCTTTGATGACTCCTTTCAAAACCATACTCTCCAGCCCCCTAGAGTTTTTCGCCTCTCCTCAGCCCACTTCAATATCTGCTCTTCCAATTCCTAGCTCTGGACAAATCTCACTATTTCTCTCATGCTCCCCATACCTCTGAGATGTGAATGAGAGACACTGCTACACGTACTGAAAGTGTCCACTAGAATTTTAGGTTTTCTGATTTCAGCTGGACCCTTGTCACTCCTCAGCAATAACTCTCTCATTCTGTTATTTCTTTCTTCATTGTATTGATCTTTTCTTTTCTTCTTTCCATGATTTGGCTAGTTCTCTGGAGGAACTAAGTGAGGTCTAAAATTGGAGCCCTTGGTACAATTTCCTCCTCTGAACCCCCGTAATGTTTGATATGTGTACCATGAGGGCAGAGGTTAACATGGTTGTCATATTAACCTATTTTGTTTCCTTCTGTCCTCCCCTGCTCCTTATTTTCCTCTCATTTAAATTCTCATCCAAATACCCCTCAATTAAATTATAAATCCAGACTATATCTATAAAATAGTTTTATCTATAAAATAGAATGTCGCTGGCCAGGAAGCAGAAAGAGCAAGAGAAACTTCCTGAACAGAGTCACCGAGGGAAGAGATGACTTAGGGTTCAGGTATAATGGAGGAAAAAACAAGAAGTGCATATTCCTTTCCTTCCACCACTTCAGATTCCCCAGAATGATGGAATAAAGACAGAAGCAAGAAGGAAGACATGTGCAGACTCTTGGGAGGAGGGAGCCTGACCCCTCTGTCCAAGATAGAATTCTAAGGAGGTGACAGACTTCAGCTAAAGAAACAACCTTGGTGTATGCAGGCAGGCAGAACCATAGAAAATGTTGCAAGGATTTCAGTTTCCCAAGTGTGATACGAGAGCAATGAAGTGATCTGCTGGGTTTGAGAGAGATAACTCCATAGTGATCCTTTTGTAAAGAGAAGGAAAGTGCCATGGATGGCCATACTCCAAATGCCAAGAAACTATGTAAGTCTCTGGCAGCTTTCACACCATTAGGGCACAGAAGGGGACCCCTAAGAATGACTGTGATTCTCTTACTACTAATGTTTATGGGAGTTAAGTTAGTTATCAAGTGGAGCTATAGAAATGAAGATGTAAACCATTATAGAGAAATAGAGATACAGGTGTATGTCTTATCAACAGATTTAAAAATGCACCATGCTCACTGGTGCCTCATTTATGCTTATGAATGACCATACAGGCAAGATTTTCAAACCTATGCCATTAAATTTTTTTCCATTCATTTTTCTCCAGATGAGTTAATACACACACACACACACACACACACACATTTAGGGGATTACATTTCTAGTTTGGGAAACCTGATTGCTATGCCTTTGTCACAATAGGAATTGAGGATTTTCTTTTGATCCTGAGAATTTAAAAACTATAAACTCAATAGTGCAAAGAAAGCCAGACTGATTAAATAGCTTTTTTGACTTCCAAGTCATTTTTATGCTTCTAGTGTCCACCCCGAAGTGGATTATTCTCAATGTATTTCCATAAGAAGATGAAGTGTCACTAGTGTCCTTTGAATAATGAGGCATGAAAAAAAGAAGGGGATAGCATCTAACATGATACATGGGAGCGAAAGCCGCACAGGTGGCCCGATTGGGAAATCCTTGGTGAAACAAGAGAAGATGTGGGGGGGGGGCAGAAGATGAGGCAGCATCAGGTGGGGGGAAGAAGAGGGGGTATGTAAAAAGAAATAAATGGAATGAGGGTTTTTCTTAGTTAATTTTTAAAAGTGAAGAAGAAGGCTACAGGGGAAGTAGAACGAAGGCATTCTTTGGAAATGAGCATAAACAAAGCCACTAATTTATAATTTAAAGCAAAGAAAGACATAATGAGAACTCACTCCTCCCTGCCTAACTGCAACTGATTCGGTAATCCGTCTCTACAGAGGCGATTAGGCCCTTCAAGGGCAATGTAATGGATCAATGGATTCAAACAATTGCAGGTATGTACACAAATCTGAGTTGAGGAAATGCAGGGTGGGGGAACCCTGAAAACTCAAGGCCACTGTTTGTCAGAGCCTCTTAGCAACAACATCTTGTTTTCCATTTGCTTGATTGCATCATTTGCATGAGATCAAACACAGGGAGTTGTAGACAGGGAAAAACAGATCACTCTAATATGCATTAGAGATGGGTCCACAGGCCTCATCGTGAGACGTGCTACACGGAAATGCATCCCAGTGCATGGAAACCTCACCGATTACTGTCAAGCAAACTATAATTTACAATACCGGCCATGAATTATATGCTATTTTACGATTGATTTCATGCTGTTGTTCAGAGAATTTCATTGATCTCAATTTACAAAATGAACCAATAAGTAGGCAATGATTTTCTTTTAACTCCTGGTATAAACGGAGGAATTTATATCTTATTGGTTTCTCCCATTAGAAAATTAAAGAGCAGTTCTTGCCTCTTTATTATCTTATGTATGTTATCTAGTTGTTTTTCTGACAACCTCCTAGTATCCTTCTGTACATGAGAAATACAGCTTTACCACAGTTTTGCTTTCTCCTCACTATGCATCCTTCCCACAAGTCGTCACCAGGATCTTTACAGATGTTGGCACATTCTAGGTAGCCACTGACCACATCTTCTGTCCTGTGGTATTCGAACTTGAGAATGACTGCTAGGTTATGGTTCAGTGAGAACGCATCCTAGGCGGCAGGCCTGAGTAAGGTGGTGTGTTTTGCACAGATGCCTGGAAAGCGATGAGCTATGCCAGGACGCACATGGGATGTCAGGGTGCATTCGTCTCTGCCATGGTGTAGCCCTTTCTTCACAATTGCTTGCTCAGCCTTTTGATTCCCGAAAATCAGATTCTGACCTTATAATTAATAAAAACGGAAGCCTTCTTCAGCCTGAACATCCTTGCCCCTCTGCTCTCCATAGAAGCCTAGACTTACAACGTACTTCTCTTCAGCCAGGGGAGCAGGGGACCACCACAAACCTCCCACACTGGCTTCCAGGCTGCTTTGCAGAACCGGAATCACGTTGCCCTGAGAACAACTCATATGTGCAACGGTGCCCAAACTACATTACTAGACTAAACAAATTTTCTGTTTGCGCTTCTGATATTTTCTTCTTCATTAGAGAACTCCACATCCCTCCCTTTCATCAAGATCTTGTCCAGGGGCCCCAGGGTGACTCAGTCGGTTAAGTGTCTGACTTTTGATCTCTGCTCAGGTCATGATCTCATGGTTCATGAGTTCAAGCCCCACATCTGGCTCTGATGCTGATGGTGTGGAGCCTTCTTGGGATTCTGTCTCACCTTGTCTCTGCCCCTCCCCTACTGGAGCATGCATTCTCCCTCTCTCTCTCTCTCTCTCTCTCTCTCTCTCTTAAAATAAATTTAAAAACTTTGAAAATTTAAAAAAATCTCGTTCAAAGTTTGTATTATCCATGGTCACCTCCCGATTCTCCTCAATGTGTGCACAGTATGCCTCTATTTAGCTACCATCTTAACAAACCTCCCTGTAAACACCCTCATATCAGTCCTAAATCTTCATGGTGTGATAAGTGTTACAAGTTCTTTGAGAACAAGGATGCAGCTTCCTACGGGCATCCCCTATGACTTCTAATACGTAGCACCCTCCTGGTGGTTGGATAGTGAAAGCTTTCACTGCAATAAGGTAACGGATGGCAAGGAAAACCTGGTGCCTCCATCAGGAGAACAGCATGTGGTGGAGGAACCCAGACTCCTGCGAGTTGTCAGTCACCACTCTGGGGACAAAAGCGGAAGGAGCCATTACTGTCAGTCGTGATAATGAGGCACAATGCTTCCTTATTTTCCTCTTTTCTTCTTTGGCTGGTTAGAACAAAAAGGCTCCCATGCAAAACTCCTTAGGCTGACAGCATTCTTATCCGGCTGCCTTCCAGCCTGGCTTCTGGAGCATTCTAATACTCAATTTGTTATACACTATAGAGTATTGAGCTCAAGTTTGTTTTCCTTGGATACTTTAATAATATAACCCTATAGAAGTCCTTCCTTCTCTCCCCTCTCTCTCCCTCTCCCTCTCTTGTCACACTCACACACACACATACACACACACTAACATACCACCTCTCCTCCATCTTGCCTCTCAGAGATATAGAATTAGGGAGCCAGTAACTGGCATCTAATTTCCATAAACGCTTTCAACTCCCAAACCAGTGAAGAGAATTGAAATAACTTTCTTGGGATACTGTCTAAATAAATTTAAGTCCTATAACTGAGCTAAATATTTCTCGCCGAATTGGAAGATTTCCCACGCAATTTACGTAGACATTTGCTACTATCATATTCTTTAAAAATCCCAGGAATCAGTTAATATATCGTCAGACAAAACTCTAGTTATGTGACATCTTGTTAAACAACAGAAGTTAATGAGCCATAATGAGAATAATGATAAGTGTGTAGCTACCTGTAGCAGGAAAAGAAATTTATGGATCCGCACTCCCCTCAAAATATGATATTGAAGGTAAGATGTCATTAATTCAGTAACAATGATGGCCATAACACTATCTGCTGTTTGCCAGGCACTATTAAATATATTTTAGACTCTCTTTTTTTTGTAAGTATTAAAATAACTCCGAAACAGAAACTGTTATTCCCAAAGTACAGATAACAAAATTTCAGCCCAAAGAGATCCGCTGTGTAAGGCCCTGTGAAAGGATCAAAGTCTACCTGAGTTCAGTCTGAAAGCAGTGCAGGGGGAGGGATTTAGGATGGAGGTGCCCATGGCCAGGTCACGTTTATTTCACAAAATGGGCTCCTTCCTGTTCACACCCTGAACCACCAGCTTAGTGAAGTACTGCCCGAGGATGGTTTTCAGTGAAGACCCATCATCAATTCTTAAATATGACTTGAATGATTTCTCCAACCTAGCCCTATACTGGACACTGTGTAATATAAAAGAAGCAATG
Organism: Suricata suricatta; assembly: GCF_006229205.1. Classification (NCBI taxonomy): domain Eukaryota; kingdom Metazoa; phylum Chordata; class Mammalia; order Carnivora; family Herpestidae; genus Suricata; species Suricata suricatta. The sequence continues at coordinate 160,383,116 of NC_043702.1, forward strand.
AACATGACAGAATGATATTGTGATAAAATGTGTTTTTCTTGGATATTTGCTCTCATAATTACAGAGGTTTGTGGAGGATCACCTGTTTAATTCATCATAAAATGCCCTTGCAATTTAATTCAGAATGATATGCTGAGAAAATTGTCCCTGCATATAAGAAAAGAACATGTAAAATGAACACAATGGGTTTTCAGATCTGAAGTTATAATGTTAGGGTATAAATAAATATCCTACTAAAATGATGCTTCTACATCCACTTCTGAAAATACAATGCATCATAAGCAATCACTGTGTATATAGAAGCTGGAGGTCTTCAATGTCACAGTCACAGTGTTTGGGCCCATTATAAGACTTGCTGAGTTGTCTATCCTTGAACCATTTCCATGTAATGACAGGCTTTTCTGTTTTAAAACAATAATTTTCAAAGAATGGTTTGTTGACATTCCTCCAGGATAAACACTTGTATTATAAATGTTCACACTATGATAATGTCTAGCTATTTATTTCTGAAATAATATTTTACTGATGATTTTAAATAAAGTAACTACCTGTGATGGTTAATTTTATTGTTAACTTGGCCAGGCTATGGGCTTGGGCAACACCAATCTAGATGTTGCTGTGATTAATAGTTAATAATCATTAAGTAAAGCAGATTGCCCCCCATAATGTGGGTGAGCCTCATTAAGTCAGTCAAAGGCTCTAAGAGCAAAAGCTGATGAGTCCCAAGTAAGAAGAAATTCTGCTGCAAGACTGAATCACAGAAACTCTGCCTGTTGCTCGCCTGCTGGTATGCCCTGAAGATTTTGGACTCAAGACTCCCACCTGCTGACCAGACTGATTTCAGATTTTAGATTTGCCAACCCCCACAATCATGTGAACCAATTCCTTAAAATAAAAATAAAAATCCCCCTCCCACCGTCACCCTTTCACTCTAATATAATATTTTTGGTACTTCATAAAAGGAGGACCTCATCTTGAGTGTTAGGCGTATATAGATTTCTCTGGGTGTATCTGACGGAGTTGGTGGCCAGCCACTTTGCAAGAGAACTGGAAACTGTCCTTTGTGGCACAAGGGGCAAATTTAGCAGTCATGGAAGGGAGGAACCAATTTGGGTATACTCTTGATTCAGATATACCTGTGAATTTCAGGACAATTCCTAAGATGGCTGACAGAAGCTTGTTCGTGTTGAAAGGTGGGAAATATTTTGGAACATTTGCTCCTGATGCTCGGATATGATGGTGTTTATCCAGAGCAAGGCCATGGGTATGCTCCATGGAGTTAGTGTGACACTTGACCAACTGGTGTCAAGCTTGATACTAAGTGCATGTGAGAAAACCCAAATTACTTACTCCCCAGAAGTGCATGAGGATTAGTTTACAGAAGATAGAGATCATCTACTAGCAGGTGAGGGTGATGAGCAAGTAAAATATTAGTATTGGAACTAATGAGACTTATATTCAGATTTATGAGATATTGAAAAATCTGACACAAATCTATCTATTATCTATATCCATCCATCCATCCATCCATCCATCCATCCATCCATCCATCCATCCATCGTTCCTTAATCTATATCCTCTTCAGAGTATAATCAATGGCTGCTCACTGCATCAAATCTTATACTTTGGGACTCTGTATGTTTCTTAGATGGACAATGTCGTAAAGCATGGATTCAGGGGAGGAAAGTGAAAATTGGTATACTTTACAGGTGACAGAAACAGGGTAATTAGACCTCTTTTGTCTTGCTTGTCTTTATTTTGAAAGAGAGAGAGAGAGCAGGGTAGGGGAAGAGAGAGAGAGAGGGAGAGAACAAATCCCAAGCAGGCTTCACACTCAGCTCAGAGCTCAATACAGGGCTCGATCTCAAGACCATGAGATCATGACCTAAACTGAAATCAAGAGTCTAACGCATAACTGATTGAGCCACCCAGGTGCCCCCTCTTTTGTCCTTTCGGATAACCCAAAACAAATCATAACCTGTTCCCTCTCAAAGACTGTTCAAAACAAATAAAATAACAAACAAATAAAAAGAAAAACAAAATAGAGTAAGATATATATGGTCATTGACCTTGAGGAGAAAAAATAACAAAACTTCATTTGAGTAGTAAGAGATAGACAAGTGGATAGACAGATACACGCATACCGTAACTATGGATTATAAAAGTTAGTAAATACAGTATTATAATATAGATGCAGGACAATATATCTGAATCCATAACTGTCTGAATGTATCTAACACAACAGAAGTACACACAAATGTTACATGTAAATGGAAAGCATTTAGAACAATGCCTCAATGCCACATATAGAATGGTGTTACTTGTTTGTTAACTTAAAATGTTAATAATAATGATTATGCCCTTATTTATATAATGATTTGCATTTTCCTAATTTTTTCATGAAACTATTTTTTTTAGATCTCAGGGGTAATTATATGTAGGCACATGATAAAAATTTGAACTAGGAAAATGCAAAAGAGTACAAAATGAAAAGCAAACATTTTTCTCACATTTCCAATGCTTTAAAATTGCAAACACTGGGCTAAGAAGCTGTGATACATGTGAGAGGGCCATGATGGTTTGCACCATTGAACCTGGCATTAGCTGCACTTGAGTTTGGGTAATAACCATATAATCAATTTACTTTTTTCTTTATGTAGTTACTAATACCCATTACAAAAGCAGACAAAGTTTAAATACTATTGGATGACACCATTGTGAAAGGAAACAAAAAAGAGAGAGAAAGAAGAAATCACCAAAGCCTTGGGTTTGAGTTTAGAGTCTTTTTTTATGTTTATTTTTGAGAGAGAGAGAGAGACAGACAGACAGAGAGAGAGAGAGAGAGAGAGAGGAGAGAGAGAGAGAGAGGAGAGAGAGAGGGGCAAGCAGAGAGAAAAGAGAACAGAGGATCTAAAGTGGGCTCTGGGCTGACAGCAGAGAGCCCGATGTGGGGCTCAAACATATGAACCACGAAATCATCATCTGAGCCAAAGTAGGATGCTTAACCAACTGAGCCACCCAGGTGCCCCACTGAGTTTAGAGCCTTGATTAGTGTGAACATGACTTGAATCACTGCTACTTCATTCATTAAAAGGAATTTATATCATTTTTAACCTCTCTCCCTATAATTGTTGTGAAGGTTAAATGAGATAAATAGCCATAAAAACATTTTATAAGGAAGAATTTATCACACAGGTAAGAGGTAACAATTTTAAACCATCATCAAAAACAGGAGAGCCTGATTCTTTACATTTAGATGTTATTCCTATTAACTAATGCTCATAAATACTGAGAATAATATACTTTCAAAGTGTTTTATAATGTAATTATGTAAAACCCAGTATATACATATACATATGGACTTAACTAAGTCCAAAACATATGGTCAGTTTCTTATGAAAGGAAGCATGTATATTTGATTTCATATACACATTCAGATAAAGCTTTTTGTCATTTATTTACTCCCCTAGTATTTGCTAAGCATCTTCTATGTGCATCTGTTATATGATTTATACGCTGCGAGACAGCAGATAACAAGATTCATACTAGATTTTCTTCTGAACTATGCATTGCTCTGGGTTATGTTTTCCAAATTTCAGATCCTGTGTTTTATCTGGTATAGAAATTTATGGAGTACTAATGATCCTAAACCACTTGAATTTCTATAGCTTCAATAAGTTAAAATATAAAATGGTAAATGATTTGAGAAGAATATTTGTGCAAAGTTGCAAATTATCATCTATGTCCTATGATAGAAACTGAATTACGTATAAGAAGAACTAATTTAGAAAGAACTAAAGTTTCACTGATTAACAACAAATTACAATGAGAATATTAGCACCAAAATAATTATAGACACAAAATTGAAGATAATATAGTGCTAGCATTAATATTTTACTATTAGCCCCTAAAATGCTCATATTTCTAGGTTCTCTGCTTTTTATCATATTTCACAGTAACTCACAAATAAGTCATAAAAGAATTGATACAATACACAAACTCAGATATTTGTTCACTTATGCTACCATATCCATCAGATAGAGAGTAATTAATATATATCCATTTAATTTTTTTTAGAGCAAACATCTTTCTGCCTCTTTATGTTTGGTGAATAGCTTCAATGTCACTGAAATTATAACAAACTTTTCTTAGAGCTTCCATAGTGGTAATTTCATAAGATTTTTATTTCCTTATTTACACTCTTAAATGCTCCTTAAATACTTGTATTAATGTTTGGCTAGTGTAAATTCATGGGCTAATTTTATTTAGGCACATCATTCAAAATAGTCTATTTGTTTTTTTTAAAGTATAGACTGGACCAATGCTGTCATTAAAACAAAATAACTTCAAAAATGGAAGCCAAACTTCAACTTATAATGTGTTTTCTTAGGTGGAAACATACTATAGATGCTGAATTTGAGAAATATCTCCTCAAAAGTTTGTTGGAGTTCCATTAATACTAAAGGTATACAGTGTTGTAGAAAACATTTATTTGATTTATATTTTAAAAACCAAGCTTAACTTTATAGCAGTGGTTCAGCTGAGGGGGAAAATCTCTTAAAATTATCCATATAGTCTTTTCAACACCCAGAGTTCCAACCTAATAGAATTTATGACCCGTATCCTCTTGATTTTTGCATAATAGAGCTACACAAGTGGCAGAAAGTGACTTTCTAATCTCCCTACATGAAATAGATATTCAAATACTTGCATATTTGGTAGCATATCCCTAGGAGTTGCTGGACTTGGACATTTCCACAACATCGTGGAAAAAAAATAGAGAGGGCAATGTAAGAATATCATTTTTGTGAAATAGTCTTTAAAAGTTGGAATATATAAGACAAACTTGCCTAAACTCTGTTGGATTCTGTTTTTTTTTTTTTTTTTTTTTTTTTACTCACAACTCTTTTTCTCCTGTTCTAGGTTTGAATGTGAACATAGGGATGGAATTTTTAGTCAAGCAAATGGGATGCCTTTATCTATGGTAAGTCATTCACTAACACTCCTCTAAAGTTTTCTACTCAGAATAAAACAGGAATTTTATTTTGCAAATATGTGCTAGTCTTTTGTTTGTAATTGTATAGAATTTAACTACATAACTACTTGGCATGTTTAAAATAACTGATCAACTTTTAACATATTTTAATTTGTAGCTATGGGATGATAGCTGTCAGAGATTTTGTATACATTGTGTGGTCAGACACGTTGCAGTAGTCCGTGGAGCTGTTCAATACAGAGAACTGGGATGCAAATATTTACCCGATATGTCCAGCACGGAGACACATGTCATTTCTCCGACACCAATCGACTTAGGTCTGGCTGTCAGTCTCAGATAAATTACTCTGTCTCTGAACATCCTTCTGAATACCATTTGGCAGTCTGGCAAATTCTCCACATAATAAAATATAGTTTTCACACAAATGAAAAAAGCTCCTTCGTTTATTCATTCTGAAACAATCTTTATCTTTGTCCTCCTGTATACATAGATCCTTCCATTTCTTCAGGGTAGAAGATGAAAGACACAGTTCCTGCCCTCAAGGGACTCAATCTAGTGAGGAAGATTACTCAGTCAACCAGTAATTCTAGCAGTGTTTGCTCAATGGTAGGAGAGGTCAGAACATGGAGAGAAAACTGTAAGCTGCTTATGTCTACATGCACCAGGACAGATCCTAATCAGACACTACTGTATTGCCCCCGCCTCAGAATAATCAATTAAGATGCATGAAGGGATAGATGAATGAATATGTGAATGAATGAATCACAAATCAGCATTCTTGAAAATATTTTGTTGTAATATTCTTTAGGATTCGTTCTCCAAAAGAAATGAACGAATGAATGAATGAATGAAAAAACAAACAAAAGTCTGTTTCATTTTCGCTACTTTGGTGCACAGTTGTAAATCATTGTACAGTATACCTACTGTTGTGAGCTGAACCACACGCCTCCAGAATTCATACATTAAACCCATCACCTTTAGTACCTCAGAATGTGGCTGTATTTGGAGATACGGTCTTTCAAGAGAGGATGAAGCTAAAATGAAGCCCTGAGTGTGGGCCCTAACCCAATTTGACCAGTGTCCTTATAAGAAGAGGAAAATTGGATGCACAAAGACACCAGGGATGTACGTGTAGAGACGAAAGACATGTGAGGACAGAGCCAGAAGGCGGCCATCTGCAAGCGAAGGAGAGAGGCCTCAGGAGAAACCAGACCTGCTGACACCTTGATGTGGGACTTCGAGCCTCCAGGACTGTGAGAGAATAACTCCCTGTTATTTAAGCCACCCAGTCTGAAATGTTGTCATGGCAGCGCTAGCAAACTACCATTGCTGTGCGTGCATTAAAAGAATATATTATTCTTTCCCGTCTATGGTTAAGTGGAACAGTGATGAGATGCAGCCATGCAGTGGTACAGGCACAGAAAGTACAGTTTACCTTGCATAACTTTTCACTATGGGCTTTCAGGAAAGACCTCCCTCTCCCATCAGTACTACACTCTGCAGACATGTATTTTCTGCATTTATCTCTTCAATTTCTGAGTGTACAATGTTAGACGGTTCCCATTTAAAATCAGGCTTGCTTTAAATGTTAAAAACTTAAAGCTAACAATAGAATGAGACATTTTAATTGACATGTTGTCTTTAAGAATACATTGATACTGTGATGAAGATATGAATGTTGTATTAATATTTTGACACCGCTGAACATTATTAATAATGTAATGACATTCCCCAACGTTCTTTTCTTTTAAACGTATCTAGTTGAGATTTGGGATTTGGGATTCAGAAAATTAGACAAGTAACAAAATTTTAATCCTAGCTGTGCTATGAACTACCTTTATGATCTTGGGCAAGTCAAGTTCCAGAATCTCTATTTCCTCACCTACCAAATGGGAATAAAGTTGTTTAACCTTTATACATCACTGGGTCATTTAAAGAGTTATAGGAGTGATACATGTGAAAGTATTTTGCAACTGTAATTTACAACAACAAAAAAAAATCAGCAGATTTTTATCTGATTTTTGGAGATGAGAAAAGTTTACTTCAGTTTTTCTAAGGAAGACCCTATGAAGGAAAGCATTTGTTTATTTGACTACAAGTATTAGCAAAAATGACTTCATTTAAAAAAATGCCATAGGGGAGCCTGGGTGGCGCAGTCAGTTAAGTGTCCAACTTCGGCTCAGGTCATGATCTCAAGGTTCGTAGGTTTGAGCCCCGCGTCAAGCTCTGTGCTGACAGCTCAGAGCCTGGAGCCTGCTTTGGATTCTGTGTCTCCCTCTCTCTCTCTGACCCTCCCCTGCTCATGCTGTTCTCTCTCTCTCTCTCAAAAATAAATAAAAACATTAAAAAAATTAAAAAATAAAAATAAAAAACCCCACAATATATGAAGTAAAAAAAAAAGACAAACCAAAATTATAAAAATAGGAAATAAAACCTATAATACAGTTTCCATGCAAATGTTAAGCATTTTCAATGTATATTTTAAAATATTTACAAAATGGGAATAAGAATATGTCCCTTTAAATAATGCACAAAACATTTGGAGAATTTTAAGGAATTAGAAACACAACACAGAAAATATTATATAAAAGGATAGTAAAATTGCTATACTTTTGTTTATAAAAGAAAAAAAGAATCCAACTATTGTAATGATTTTGTTAAATAATATTGTGAAATATTTTAAAGTGCTGTATAGTCATTTAAAGCAGGATTTCAAAAATAATTTAGTAATTTGGTAATATGATCACCTTATATTATAAGTAGGTAAAAGATCGTAAAACAGCCTAACCCAAATTGTGTGTATATATATCTGTGCATCAATAAAAAAAATCAGAGGATGGTGAATCTACAAGCTGATTAGTGATTTGCTTCTGAGGGGTGAAAAAGTCGACAATTTTAATTTTTATTTTCAAGTTTGTTTTCCAAATTTTCTTTTGGACTTAGAATTTACCATTTTGTGATCATTTTGTTTTTAAACTGTACTTAATTTTGAACAGGTAATACGTGAATACGTAGGCACGGTACACAATCTAACGAATACAAAAGAGCCCCCGTGAACATCAAGTCTCCCTCTATCCTTGTTTCCAAATTATCCATTTCCGTTCTAGGAACTTACTGTTTATTACACATTTATGTATACCTCCAGAGGAAATCTAAGTATATAACCAAAAACGTAAACATTAGCAGGCTAAAGAATATACTTTTCTGCACCAGTACTTTATGATATACTTTGAAGATGCTACCTCATTGGTAGATATTTGTTCATTCAATTAAATGAGCATATAATATATCCAGTGTGCATATTAGTTATTAGCCATAACTTATGTAACTAGTCATCTGTTGATGTTTATTAGGCTTTTTAATTTACATTTTATTTTATTGGCATATATATGTGTATATGAACAGAAAAATTAGTAACTTTGGAATAACCTCAAGTATAATAAAATATAAAAGTCAGCGAGCTGTTTGGGATGCTACTTATTACTACTTTTTGGTTATTTTTATTAGTATTACATACCCATTAGATTTAAACTAGCTGACAGAAACAAAGGATAAGACCATTTGCACTTCAATTTTCAACAATTCTTTTTATGATGGGAAAAGAGTAGGTGATATTTTTAAATATATACTTTGATAAAACAAAGATAAATGAAGATAAGGTATTTAAGCGTGTTAGACTTTCGCTACAAAAATGATATCACGAGGGAATGCATTGCTAATGGCATTAGCTCTGGAGTGATGTTCTAATGCAGATGATAAAAATCAAGGAATGAAGGAGGGCACTGGTGATGACCACTGGATGTCCTATGTAAGTGATGAATCACTAGATTCTACACATGTAATTAATATTACAGTGTATGTTAACTGGAATTTAAATAAAAACTTGAAAAAATCAAGGAATTAATGGTCTCAATACAAAAAGTCTAGAGGAATAGTCTAAACATATATTTTTTATTTTGGAAAGGAAGACATGCACTGAAAGTTTGAGGGTTTCAACAATGAGAGAAAATCAATCAACAAAACAGAGATTCAGTTTTAAGAAAAGAGAGAAAATTTCAGGGAAATTCTCAAAAGGAAAGTAGACAGCAGAATTGGGCAATTTCCTAGGATACGTATTTGTGAAATGCATTCAAATGAAAAATATGTATATATTTTAAGTTAGAATAAGCAAGCTTGATTCTAGTATTTGTAAATTTAACAAATGAGCCAAATTTTGGAATTATAACAGTCAACATTTGGAGTGGTGCTCTAGCTCATACGGTTTCTTCAGAGGCTATTTTTTTTCTTTCTCTTCTTTTAGTAGCCAGATCCTGACTTCTTGGCCCCAAAGTTGGACAGCTGATCCAAGACCGAACAATATACATCCTTCCTCAATATTTCTCAATCTGCTCTTAAAGAGGTTGCCCAGGCAGCAGGGTAAGAACTGAGCTGCTACTAACCATGTTCTCCAGTCCATGGAGAAGGCCCCAAATGTTACAGTAGAAAATGGTTCCCATTCCAGAAAGAAACAAAGATGAACTAGTTGGATTTCTATCACTTACAGCTAAAATACTCAGAACTCACAAATATATTTACTTAGTAAAACCACGAATGAATAATAGTTAATGCTTTCAAAGCATTCAAAGTTTTGCCATGGATAAACTATATTGCAAAAGTATATTTTACAAGTGCTTAGGTGAATGAAAAAAAATATTTCTAGTTTTATTATTGAGTCATTCCTTTACTAAAAGTAACCTAAGCTTTCCTGGGTATTATTTTTTATGTATCTATGATATAAAGATACTATTTTGAAAAAAAACTTTATAAAAATATGAAGGGAATTTTATCCTTTAAGGAACAAAAGTTTCATATAGACCTTCTGAACACAATAAAAATTTGACAAAAGTAAGCTATGAGGAAAGACTATTTTGAATTTAATCTCCGATTCCTTTTTTCTTCTTACATATCCAATATAACTAAATTCCCCCAAATATCTCTGATGTCTGTGTACTGTCCACTTCTCTATATCGTTTATGACTTGAAGGGCTTAATCCCTCTCTGCCTTTATTTTTAGAGAAAGGGCATCCTAACAATCTGAGAATGTAGAGTCGAATAATAGTGGAATTCTCCTATAGTTTGCTGAATTTCATAAATCGGATAGAGAGACAATGACTCTAAAGCTTATCCAGATGTGGTTTTACACTGATGTCACTAGGCTTTGTTCCATAATCGAGGACCCTAAAAATATACAATTTTAAGCTTAGTATCGGCAATAAGGTTAATGGAAATCTGCACCAAGGGTAAATACTTTAGCCGGAAATATTTAAACACCATTTAAAAGGATTTAAAATAAGTAGATTTGGTTTTACACCAACTAAAGCACAGAGATATAATACAATAGAGCTGTTAACAAATAAACATAATGCTTTTCTCTCCTCTTTTCCTCATCCTCGCCATCTGTGTTGCTAGTCCAATTAGCTTCTTACATTTAAAGTTCTAACCTACTTGCTTTTCCACCCACTGCATGGAGACAACAGCCATGATTATTTTAGAATAATGTCATTACTTTAATCATTTATTTTCCAAAACCCTCATGCTCTGCATCACTACTGTAAATCCTTCAGTCCTTCAATGGTTCTCCATTTCCTCAGAACAAAGTTCAAACATCTCAATGCACCTATAGCCCCTTTGATAATTTGACTCTCACCTTGCCTTCCAGTACTCTTGACCAGCTATCCAGGGCATTCAGTCATATTAAGCTAGGCCCTATTTAATTTTCATGAAATGCACATTGACAGCTCTGTGCCATTGACTATTCTTCCCTGGTCCTCAGGCTTGCCTGTTTCTCAGTTCTGAAACTCTTTTCTACAGGCTGCAAAAATTCACTTCCTTAGGGACACTTCATCCTCCTGATTACCTCTTCCTTTGCCCTCACATCTATAACAGAACTCACCGCAGACTGGACAGCATTCATTACATTTAATTGTGTCAATTTCTGTCTAAGCAATTGAACTGGAAGTAGGTAACTTCCAACCTTGTATACAGTAGATGCTTGACAAGTATTTTCTCAATGAAATATGTAGTTTGGTGACATGTCTGATGCGGATCCTTTGCATGAATAATCTTTATAATGATGTTACAATACTTTTACCATTTCTACAATGAATAGCACATGTTGGTTGATCATTTACTATGTCATGAAAGAGTTGTAAGCACCAGGCTAACCACTTCTACATGTATTATCACATTTAATCCTCCCACTAGCCTTCCAAAGTAGATAGTGCTATTTCTGTCTTACCAGGAAACCAGGGCTTAGCCACCTGAGTGATTTTGTCTCTCAACCCTACACAAGTTCTTCCCTTTTAAGTGTGGGTAGAACATGTGAATAGAATGGGATATTTCTCCCATAATTATCTTACCTTATATGGAGAAAAGAGCTGACTGTGGTATGCCCAATCTAACTTTAAAGGCAGTTTTCTCTAGATGGTAGTGGAAGAAGTCAGATTCAAAGCATGAAGGGGACTTGATGAGAGAGACTTTCTACCATGGAGGCTCTAAAAGTTGAGCAGTCCCTGGCTGACAGTCAGTGGAAGACAAAAATGTCAGCACCAGCACTGCAAGGAATCAAATTCTCCCGACAACCTGAATGAGCTCAGAGGTGAATTCTTGCCCAGCGTCTCAGAGAAGAGCTTGAACTGCCCAGTTTCTGGGTTTTGGCCTAGGGAGACCCTAACTAGTGACTCAGCCAAACCAATGTAAACTTCTGACTTACAGAACTGTGAACTGGTGAGTGAGTGTTGTGTTAGGCTGTCTCCTGAGGCACCCTGGCAGTATGAGCAGCTATGAGACAGAGTCATGGCCGCTGGAGTTGAGCAGAAGTAACATAGTCATTCCCAGGTCTGGTCCATAAAAATCTCCAACTTATTATCCTTCACTCTCTTCCCTTACCTATTGCATTAATAGAGGTCACTCCAGAGCAACCTTCGGAGATGTGTGTAGGAGACACAAGACCCTGCAACTTCATGGGACCCTGAATGACTGGGTCGAGAAAGGAAGCTTTGCTGATCTAACCCTTCACCTGCACGGGGCTCAGAGGCTGCTAACTGAGCAACAAATAAACTTCTATAGGGCTTCTGCTAACAGAAACGTGTGTGTGTGTGTGTGTGTGTGTGTGTGTGTGTGTGTGTCTGTGTGTCTGTGTGTCTGTGTGCATTTACATCATCCAGATTTTTTTAACTAATATATAGAAGGCTTTATATGAAATGAGAACGCAAAGAGGAGAATGATCTACTCTTTTAACTGGGGATGAGAATTCCATCAAAAAAATAGCAAGTTCAAAGGTCTAGACAAAGACTTGTTGTATTTTGACTACAAAACAAAACAACAAACAACAACAAACCAAAACCTAAGCAGAGGCAGAAAGGGAGCCAGCACAGTACTGTAGAAAAAAAGATGGGAGTTATAGAATGACATATGCAAAGAATGTAGGTATACTGTAGGCCAATAGAAGGAGTTTGAGTTTTATTTCAAGATTGGATATGAGGAATGAAAATGAAAAAGTGAAATTAATTCAGGTTTTTATTTCTGGCAAAGAGGTGAATAGTATTCCTGTTCACCGAGATGAGACACTCAGGAAAAAGCCCCACATATTTTATGGAAGGTAGTAGATATAATTAATTCAGTTTTGGGGACTTGGGATAAAATGCATGAATTGGGCATATCCAATATGCAGTTAGAAAATGTTTATAGCTGGGGTGCCTGGTTGGCTACATTGGGTAAGCATCTGACTTTGGCTCAGGTCATGATCTCATGGTTCGTGGATTCAAGCCCCACGTCAGGCTCTGTGCTTATAGCTCAGAACATGGAACCGTCTTCAGATTCTGTGTCTCCCTCTCTTCCCATCCCCCACTTGTGTTCTGTCTCTCTCTCTGTCTCAAAAATAAATAAACAAAAAAAATTTTTTTTAAAGAAAAATGTTCATAGCTTAGGAAAAAGTGTCTGAACTGCAGATAAGGTTGAGTCATCACAGGGACATTGTATGGAGTGTCCCAAGAAGAACCTTGCCATAGGCCAACATTTGTGGGTGGAGGGAAGAAGCTAAGACACACGCAAGCTTGCGTAGCAACAGGAAAATTGAGAAGGTGGAGTGTCCCAGACACTAATAGAAGAACCTATATAATGAAGAAAGGATCAACAATCCGTCAAGGTGTCATGAACTATACTAATTTCACATGGTCTCTGGACTGGGGCCCATAAGAATTTTGACAACCTTTGAGAATGGTTTCTACTGAGTGGTCACGTATTTACAAAGCCAATGAAGAGACAGTCGGTGGAATTTTGTCTCCCAAAATGATGCTCAAATCCTAATACCATTATCTGTGAATGTGACTTTATTTGGAATAAGGTCTTTATATAGATGCTCTGATTAAGATGAGGTCATTCTGACTGAGACTGGTGTTCTTACAGGGTGAGAGAAATGGACCCAGGAAAAACAGTAGATAATGATGGAGGCAGAAAGGAGTGATATAGCTGAAACCCAAGGAATTATCCAGACTGCCAGTAACCATGGAAAGCTGGACTAGGCCAGAAAGAATACTTTCCTAGAGTTTTCAGAGGAAGCATAGCCGTGGTGACACCTTGATTTAGGACTTCTAGTGCAGACTATGAGAACATAAATTTCTGTTGTTTTAGGACCCAATTTGTGGTATTTTTTTTAAGGGCAGCTCCCATACATGCACAGAAGGTCAGGAGGCAAAGAAAGTAAGCTAGTGGAAGTAAGGACTATGATTGTTGAGGTAAGAAAGGCAAGGTTGGGGGCATGAGTGGAACATGGAGCCCAGAACCAAGACACGGATTCTCCATGTTTGTCTTTTTTCTTCTCCCACATGTAAAAGATATGCTGATGAATAGAGTTAGTACAGAAAGAGAGACAAAGAAAAGTTGGGCTAATTGATATAGAAGTACTCACCAAGGTAGGAGAGGATGATCCAGAGGGCGATTAGCCCTCTGCAGGAGAAGGGGGAGGAAGGGGGATATTGACTGGGTCACCAAGGCATCCGATAGTTTCTGAATTACACAGACATCAAAAGATGATTTATATTCATTTCAAATGACTGAAGAAGAAATCGCTATCTGCAGGAGAGACTCAGTTTTCATTTATTTCAATAAGATATAAGAAATAGAACATAGGGTCTCTATCTAATGACCTCCCACTGAAATGTCAGTTCCATGAGGGCAGACCCTTTGCACCTTATGGTTTCCACTGGATCATCAATGCTTAGAAAAGCACTGAGTGTCTATATTGTAGACACCCAATAATATCCATTGAATGAATGAACCATTCCATACAAATGTGATTGTCTCTTTTCTAAATAATTTTTATTACTCTCATGAGATATATCAGTTTTTAAACTGATCTTGTTTAGATACCTTATCTTCTCTATATTTTTTAGGTATTTGAAGGAAGTCTAAGAATGTTATTAATTAGTGAATCAGATACATAATTAGAGGTTGAATTGTGCTCCCCCCAAATTCATATGTTGAAAATTTTCCCCCAGTACCCCAGGACATGACCTTATTCAGAAATAGGGCCACTGTGGCTATAATGAATTAAAATGGTCGGCTGCCTGGGTGGTGCAGTCAGTTAAACATCTGACTCTTGGTTTGACTCAGGTCATGATCTCACAGCTTTGTAGTCTTGAGACCCACATCCTGTTCTATGTTGGCAGCGCAGAGCCTGCTTGTGATTCTCTCTCTCTTTCTCTCTCTCCGCCCCTCCCCCACTCATGCTGTCTCTGTCCTTCTCAAGGTAAATAAATAAACTTAAAAAAATAAATAAATAGGGGCACATGGGTGGCTCAGTTGGTTAAGCGGCCGGCTTCAGCTCAGGTCATGATTTCACGATTCGTGGGTTCGAGCCCTGCATCCGGCTCTGTGCTGACAGCTCAGAGCCTGGAGCCTCCTTCAGATTCTGTATCTCCCTCTCTCTCTGACTCTCCTCTGCTCACACTGTCTTTCTCTATCTCTCAAAAATAAGTAAGAAACATTTAAAAATTAAAAAAATAAAAAATAAAAACGATGTCATTAGGATGGGCCCTAAAACAATATGACTTGTGTCTCTATAAAAAGGGGGAATTTGGCACAGGCAGCACCCAAGGAGAACTCCACGGGAAGATGAAGATCAGGAGGAGGCATCTGCAAGTCACGGAGCTCCAACGGTTGCCAGCAAACCATCAGAAACCAGGAGACAGGCACAGAGCGGATTCTCCCCCGTGGCCTCAAAAGGAACCAACACTGCCAACATATTGATCTGAGACTTTGAGCCTCTAGAACAGTGAGACAGCACATTGCTGTGGTTTACTCCACTCCATATGACACTTTGTTACGGCAGCCCTAACAAAACACTTATACAACTCGTTTAACCAAAAAAAAAGCTACATATCCGATAATTAAATGAAAATTTCTAAGAAGCTACAGGAACAGCCTACCTCATTAAAACTGTTTACCACATTTAGCATATTAATTACCTCTGAATTATGCATCGGTGTTTGTTGTCATTTACTTTAAAATATTAGTTTACTGATTCTCAGTGTTTCTTCAATTTAATCCAGTTCAATTCAATTCAATAAGAGTTTATTAGATGCCAATCGGGTCCTTATTTCTATGATACATACTATAGAGATGAGGAAAATAAATAATGACATGAAAACTGTACTCAATGAACCTACATTTTTGTTTTGGATCATGATATATCCCCTTTCAATAAGTTTTTGTTATAGGATAGAATATATTTAAGTGGTAAATTTGTAGGAAAGTTATATGGAAGATTCTGTGACTCAAAGGAAAATGGGGGAATTGTGATAGATTATCAATACATTGTGTGACATTTTGATGGTGGTAGACAGTGAGCAGTAGAGGTACAATTGAACTCCACTACCTTTCTCCTTTATCTCCCTTTATCCCTCTGAAATCCCTTCAGATATAAAGTATTTTCCTATCATTTAAGAACACAATATTCATCAACTAGGTTAATAGATTACAGGTAGTATTTGTGTTTGGTCTTAATATATAAATTTAAACATGTTTAACTTTTTCACATACTCATGCACTGTAGAAATATCTTAAAGTAAAAATGACACTTTAGTTGTACTTTGACAATTAACCACAACTGATATTTCAACATTCTATACAAATTGTTTGATTTCCTTGGCCTTTTGTTACTAAGCGAACATGGATCTTTAAGAGTAAAGTATGTACTGTGCGTTGACCCAAAGGTCTGGTATGTGGCCAAACTTTGAGCAACTTTCCTATAGAGTCTTTGATCACAAAGTTAGTGATCTAGCTTCTTTTCTTAATTGAGGCTTTTTCCCTTGTATCCTCAAGGTTTCTTAGACTCTTTATAATTTAATACTATATGTCTGTGATATAACAAGGGGACAAAATATGACTCTAATATGACTCTAGTTTGTAATAGAGAAGCACCGTGACTCATAGATGAGATCATTGTCTTACCCGAAAACCCTCATATTCTCTGTCTTATATTAATACTCAGCCTTATGGATTAGAACACGAGCATGTTAATAGTATCCCCTCAATAATATTACTTTATGTAAAAGGAGCAATTTGTGTGAACTGCATTGTGGTATCCAAAAATTCAAAATACCAGAAAATATCAAGGTTAAAGTGAAGTTTTATTTTGCTAACAAAGGATGTTTTGTAAACCATCAGTGTGAATGAATATAATTTAGCCAAATTTGTAGAGAATTGATAAGGTTCCTTATAATGCTTGGTTAGGAGTACCTAACCTTTAAATGCTTTTTATTGTGCCATAAGCAATATAGCTTCTTCTGCAATAAATTTTTCATCGTCAGACTTAAGTGTTTGGAAGATTCAAGATGAACATTTCTATTTTGCTGTTTATACATGGTTCTTTTTGACCTTGGCAAATGAGACCAAAAAAAAAAAAAGTTTCTGCACTTTTAGTCGGTTAAAAATATAAATACTTACTGTCTATGTAACTTTACCAGTTATTCCTCTGCCTTTCCCCTTTCCTTTCTTCTCTCTTTCTCTCTCTCTCTCTCTCTCTCTCTCTCTCTCTCTCTCACACACACACACACACACACACACACACACACACACACTTCTTACAATATTATTTTCCTTGCTTCTTTACTGCCTTAGCATTAGTGATAAAAGCCCACTGATGAAGAAACAGTAGGGAGATGCCTTTGCTGGTATGGGAAATCAGCCACCCTTACTCAATCATAAGACTATGATACATTTATCAGATGATACACTTGAAGACATACATGTTTTATGGGTTGGTGTCAGATCTTTCTATATCTATAGTATAGAGGCCCTATTGACTTTTAATCCCTTTGGAGTTCTGGTGGTCATAAGCAACAGTGGCATAGGTCGGTCAACCAACAATAATTTATAGAAAAAAAAGAACTGTCCAGGGGTATCACTATTCTTTCTCTACCAGTTAGCACAACTCACATAAACCCCCTGTAGTTTACTTCTCCCAGCTTCCGCCATCTTGGTATCCTTATTTCTGAAAACTTTGTAAGCTTCTTTGAAACATCGCATAAACTTGTTAAAGATTGCCAGTTTCTGGTAGGGTGCTCATTTAAAATGAGAATGATCTGGTTGGCTACAGCTTGGATAGTCATCATCAATCAGGATGCTATCTAACCTGAACTTTGAAACAATCCTGGTGTGTTGAACAGTCTCACAAAAGATTTTTTTCTACCTCTTTATGAACATACTATATACACACATCTTAACTGGCGCACAATAGCTCTGCTGGTGATATCAATGTAGGTCCTTCAATCTTTCAATAATGTTTTTAATCATAAGCTTTAAAGCACGATTGTTTTTACCTTGGAATTCTTAAAAATCTGTTATGGGACAGAAATAAGAGATTAATGGAGATCTTACAAAAAAAGATAAATGGCATCACCAGAATACCACAAAACTGGGGGAAAAATTAATTGAACCTATACTTTTGATAAATATTTATTTTTTGCAGAAGAAAAATGCATACTAGTTTGAGCTGTCATTATACTAACCTACATCCTATTTTTCATATTATTAGTAATACATAATGTGGTAGTTTATATTCAAAAATAAAACTAGGATGTATATACCTCATGTATTTATCCAGAAATACACCAAGGTTACTATGGTTACGAAAAATCCATTACCTTTGAATACAGAATGAAAAAGTTTGACTTAAAGTGTGTGCTATTTATTATAGCAAACATCAACAGCCTTCGGGAGGTTCTCTAACTGGATTCATTTTTCAGTGTCACAACTGACCCACCATACTACTAGCTTATGGCCTATGCAAGGCAAAAAATTTGAACTGTATGCATTTTTAAATATATTTTGTACTAACTCACAGTGCAGCAATGCCTTTGACTTTTAATGCTTCATATTTAAGAGAAAGAAGAAAAAAATTCAAACCACCTAGATGTTAAGTGGCTTTCGAATTGAAATGCATTTACTTTTACCTGTACCCACATGGCAGCAAGATCCATTTGCTACACATAACAGAAGAATGTTGGTTCTTTGCAGGGACTTAAAAGGAAGCTACAACGAAATGGAGTACAAGTGAGGGAAAGAAGAGTTGACACTCTGAATATTTAAGAGGGACATTAGGCCAAGTTATTAAGGAAGTTTTTGATAGTGTGGAAGACAAGGAATTTTAAATAGTGCAGATGATTACAGCCAGGGAAAATGGTATAAAACACAGCTCTTGAGGAAGTTTCAAAATTATTCCTCACCTATTAAATTGTTACTCATCAAAACTGCGATCAGCTGAATCAAAGTAAAATTTAAATCTTTAAGAAACATGCAAAAAGTATGCACTGTAACTAGTAGTTCAACACACGAGCAAAAACAATATTTGCCACCTGTAAAGTTACGTAAGATTTAAGAACATGCACTGCTGATGAATTTTACTGGGAGAGTATGAAAATGTGTATCAAATATTTTGTAAAGGGTCACTACGTTTGAGTTGGCTGTTCCTCTTCTGGGAACCTAATAAACAGAGATTATATACAATAATATTGTCACAACATGTTTAAAGGAGAGATAAATTAGAAACTTAAGCTCTTTCAAGTGGTTACATGCATTAATGTACATTTAGATGGAATAAGATGTTAGCATTAAAATATTTCAAAATATTTTCAGAAAAATGCTTCATAAAGTGGGATGTAGTCAAAATAAGGAAATATGCAAGGGTTCAAGATTATAAATTAAATTATTAATTAAATCTGACCTGTAATGGGTCAGATTTGTTAGAGAGAATTACATCTTATATTGAGTTTCTATCTGTATAGTGGGATGATCAGGTGTTAGACATCTGCATGTTTTAAATTACCTGCAATAAGCATATAGTGCATTATAATTTAAAAATATTATCAATTATTTCTCTCATCTATTAGACCACACCTTCAATTCCTCTTTCTTCTTACGAATCGACATTTTAGCACTAACAAGATCCATTCTAAACTCTCACCATCTGGAGAGGGCTGATAAAAGAAACTCATGTAGCCATTTGGACTGATAGATTTCCTTTCTCATTCCCTTCTCTGTGATTCTTAGTGGACAGGTAGACTTTGAAGACCTAAATGACCTGAAATTAGTGCTCACTGCAGATATGAAATCTTAAGAATTGAAAGGAATCTTAAAGACCATTTTATTCAATTCTCACACAATTTAAGAATCCATACAAAAGTTGGCATTCAGCCTATGCCAACAGAAGAAAGAGCACTCACTCTAGGGTGCTGTTACAGACTGAATTGCATCCCCCCAAACTCATATTTTGAGGCCCTAACTACCAATGTGACTGTATTTGGAGATGGGACTTTTAAAGAGGTGATGAAGGTTAAATGAAATCATAAGGATGGAACCCTAGTCCAACTGGACCGGCATCAGTATTAGAAGGGGAAGAGACAAGGGGCTGTGCACACAGAAGAAAGACCTTGTGAGGACGCGGTGAGAAGGCAGCTGTCTGCAAGCCTAGGAGAGAGGCCTCAAGAGAAGCCAAACCTGCCAACACCTTGATCTTGGACTTCTAGTCTCCAGAACTGTGAGAAATAAATTTCTGTTGTTTAAGCCATCCAGTATGTCGTATCTTGTTGTGGCAGCCCAAAAAAGAATAGTATGGGTGCTCTGGGGTTTGTAATCAGGCTTTGGTCTCCCTGACAGAGTTGTTGTGAGGGAAAATAAAAATAATGTGTAACAATTTGTAATACGTACTGATATAAGTGTATCATGTTTACATATTAAGTAGCTTTCACATATTGTGTAAATATTCACATGTTTACATAATATGCTTATGTTGATGCTGATAATTTACATATTTGTGTAAGATATTTACATATTATGTGAATGTATAATAATATGTAATATTGATTAATGTAAATATAAGATATTATATAATGATTTGATAGTAGAATGTATAACGATTAAAAGCATGGACTGTGGGGCCAGACAGAGCCAGATTTGAAGTAGTTCCTCCAATATGGACCAGAATTTCTTAACATCTCCAGGCTTCAGTTTTACTGGTTAAATGTTAGAACAATCGTGCAACACTTTGAACCTCAACATAATGCTCTTGGCTTCGTTTCTCTCCTTCATGTTGCAGTCC
Organism: Suricata suricatta; assembly: GCF_006229205.1. Taxonomy (NCBI): domain Eukaryota; kingdom Metazoa; phylum Chordata; class Mammalia; order Carnivora; family Herpestidae; genus Suricata; species Suricata suricatta. Next base: position 160,403,749 of record NC_043702.1, read on the forward strand.
CACTGTGCCTCCTATCTTTAGCCACTTGGGGATGAGAATAACACGAAACAGTTGTTTGTGCAAAGCCAAGAAGGCTATAGAAAACAAAAATACTATCTGAGATTTAATCTTGAACAACCCACATAACCAATGAAAACCACTGAGGAATTTATTACCTCTGTAGCTAGAGAAGATGGTTGTGGGTGCGATAAATATATTCCAGTTTCGTTACATAGCATTAACATGTAGGCCTCTATTCTACTAATCCATCTGGTAACATTTGCTAAAATTTTTCATTACAGATACCATAGTCACATGATTCTGTCGACCCAATCAAGCAAAATAAGGAATTAGTATCAAGTTGTAGGTGATATTAGATATCGGTGTGAATTCTGGCCTCCTGTCTTCCCACAGTGCTCTTCTCCTGGCTGTGCACAGTGTTAACTCCCATGGCATTCTGCACGTTTTTGGAAAATTTAAGGCTTGCATTTTGAGAATGGCTATCAGCCACACAACTTTCCTGTGAACTGGATTACCACGCATATCTACACATGGAAGGGATCTTAGTTTCTTTTTCTCTGCTTTCTACTCTTCTTTTTTCTTTTTTTTTCTTTCCCACCCTACTCCTACCCTCGTACCAATTCCCCTTTGCTATAGTCTTTTTTGTTTTCAGGCATATCATTTGGTTAGAGAGAGAGAGCAAGAGAGAGGAGGTCAGGGAGAGGGGAACCCTACACAAATTCCAACCTCTCAGCACAGAACCCAGTGCAGGGCTCAGTCTCATGAACCATGAGATCATGAGCTGAGCTGAAACCAAGAGTCAGACACTTAAGGGACTGAACCATTCAGGTGTCCCAACTATGTTCTTTTTCTGTTCCCATCAGTCCCCAGACTTCACTCAGTCATTTACTCAATACTATATAAACCTACTCTGTGGTAAGTCCTGGAGATGCAGTAATGAACAAGACACTTAAGGGCATGTCTTCATGATGCTTATGATGCTTATTTTACTGACAAGTAAATATCAACCTTACTCAAAGACAATATAGACAAATAAAGAGGGGGCACCTAGGTATTCAGTGAGCATAGCTGGAGCATATGAAAATTCATACTTGGGATATTAGAGAAGGTTTCTCAGAGGAAATGTCTATTTTGGGCATAAAAGATGTGTTTTCTTATTATGTATGAGGATATATTTTGGTCCTAGAGAAGTGCTTTATATTAACTATTAATTCATGTGTACAGTTTATTATATATTATGCTTTCATTTCCTTTGAAGTAATTTCTGTGGCCTATATATTTAATTACAATAATGCCTTCAGACATTTTTAAGGTAATCGTAATCTATTTCTAAAGTTTAAGACATGAACTCTGCATTCTTCAGGAAATAATATTCTCTGAGCACTAAAAACATGTTAGGTGTTTTATTTATAGGTCTAGTTTTCTTTAAAATCTGAAAATTGTAGTTGTTCCCATTTTACAGATTCAGAAACTAAGCCTCAAAAGTGAATTAACTAGTTTTGAGACTACATTCTCTTCATCACAGCCAGAACTCTTGGATTGGTATCCAAATACCACTCATAGGTGTGTGACTTAAAAGAAGTTACTTAATCTTTCTATGCCTCAATTTCTTCATTTGTAACATGGGGTGATAATAATATTTTCCTCATATAACATGTGTTACAGAATTCTATGCCACCTCGAGGAATAAGATATTAAAGTGAGAGCTCTTATCCCCTGAAGTTTCTCAGTCTAGAGAAGACACAAAAAATGTAAGCCCTGATAATGTAATTGGGTAAAGGTCATAGCCCTGTCCACAAATGCCTCAGACCTGCACTTGCATGTGTCCCCACGAAGACACAAGCATCAACAGAGAAGAGGGAGTGCATGGCTGATTCCCTCTTACAACCTTAGTACCTGGCATTAATGTGAAGGAGTGAATACATAAATAATTAATCCTGCCTCTGACTCTAACTTGTTGTGACCTTTCATGAAGAATTTAATATCTCTCAGTCTCAGTTTTTTCATCAATAATATTTGATTCATGATGTCTTACCTGATAGTCACATATAGTATATAAAATACCATGCAATATATAACCATTATAATTACTACATCAATGTAATGTTCAAATACCAGGCAATAAGACATGATATAGACTTCTGTGTTTTACAAGGTTTTTAGCAATTTACTTCATTTTACTCAAGTGTCATCACACTTAATAATACAATCTGGGCATACATACCATGTTTCTTCTCAAATGGCCCAAAATTAAGATGACACTGAGTCACATGTCTGAGTCTCAAGATTATCTCACAATTATGAGGGTTTTAGAGTAGCTAACTCATGTGACACTGGAATTTGTTTGAAATGACATTGACTCAACCAGGCATTTGTGAGTGTCACTAGGGACCACACAAGAGAACCAAATAATAGGAGACAAAATAAGTACCCCCATTTTAAAAACCATGCTTTCAGACAACTATAGACTATAGTTATCTGAAATGTAGAGTGTTATGGACTAGAACAATTTCTGATACCTATAGAAGTCTTACCTGTGACTGTATAGTTCTCTCCACTGCCCGAATAGATTAGCATTCCATCCATATATAAAGAGTACTCAGTTATAATACCATTTGCTTTTTTGGGTGGATTCCAAGAGAGTAACAGAGAATTGGGAAGAGATTTGGCTACTGGTGGCTGAACTTCCTGTGGGGCTGTGGAAAAAAAAAAGATTTATAGAGTCTAATTTTAGTTTACTTTTCTAATTCAAACTTTTCAGATATAAACCAATAAATCATGAAATAAACCTGAAATCCACACATGGAAATATTCTTGATTCGTGGGCAGCTTGTCAGTAATTGCTTTAGGAACAGTACTAAATAACTGTCCTGAATTTATGAGAATTTGCATCAGTGATGGATGGGGGGTATTAAACTAGTTCACTTGACTGATGCCTCTGTTACTTCATCAAGAGTATTATTAACCCATAATTTCTGCTTGGGGCTGTGCCTGTTCAAGAAAATTAAACAGATGGAGTCCCTACCCTTGAGGAGCTTTTGATCTAAGGTGGGCAATGCTGGTAAGCACGGTTCATAGCAGATACAAAAGAAACAAAACCTATCTGTACCAATAGAAATAACCAGCAAGTACAGAATCCATTGATCACATATGAAAATAACATTGCATGTTTTTAAAAATAAGGTTCTGTTCATTTTTCTGTAAGGGTTAATAAATTGGAATCATAGGGACTAAAAGTGTTAAAATATTGACCATAAATACATCTATCATTTGGTACATCGGCAGTAACTTTAAGAAAAAGTTAGAACTTGGGAATTCCTTACATAACAAAGAGGGCATGGTGAACTGGACCAGTGGGAATCCCTCTAGGGTACAGCTGGAAAGAGGAGGTGGTGGGTATAGAGAAAATAAGGACAACAGTAGGACACATGTCCCTTATTGATGCTGGTGGAAGTATTTGTAAGAGGAGAGGATCATCAGGTGCTCCAACAGAAGCAATGACTCATGAAGAGAAACTGTGCTTTCCCTGGTAGGTTAGACTAAGGGAACCCTTAGAAAACAGTGCGGATGGGTCACTGATGGTGTGGTCCAGGTGCGGAAGCTCTGGTTGGGTCAAGTGGAAAGTGCAAAGAAGAGGCCACACGAAAGTTTTCACAGGCTCCTCTATGCTCTCCAGGTTTCATCATTCAGTCCATTGTCTTTGTCTTACATATCTTCTGTGTGAGCAGTACTTGCTAATGGATTTGAAAGAAGGAAGGGGACAAGAGGGGGTCGGGAAGGGGGACAGATGGAGACTGAGGGAGAGAGACTGGCTGACTCTTCCCCCAAGGATCAAGCTTTTCAATCTCAACAACTTAACAACTAGACAGTAGAAACAGCATGTAATTCCCCTCACCCAGGAGAGAGAAATATGAAGTAACAATGCTTCAAATGTTTGGAGAGCTGTTGTTTCTTGAAGTGATGTGTTCTGATGCCTGAGCAAAGCTTTCACTTTGGAGCGCTAAAATATTTTCTCTTTCTCGCTGCCTTCTTAACTTACGCTTTCTGAAACAATTTATGCCAACAGTTTGTAAGTCCCAAGTACAACAAAAGTGAGACTTCAGTCAGAAGGAACAGAGCAGTGATTAATAATGCTTCAACCGGCATTTGGAGGCTCCATCATACTGAAATAATTGTTGCCAGTGCTGGTGTTTAGCAGTTCAAAGAGACCATGGAAATCAACCGTTTGATTCTCAATTTCATACTGTGCCGTACAATCAATTCTTTTTAGTCAGACTGTCTCTAGATTTACTTCTGAGCCATAGTAAAATGAGGAAGCTTTCATTAATCTTTCAGATGCTTCATATTAATGACAAGGCTCTTGCATGAACAATGTAACAGCAATTAAAAAGCCCATTAATCTGCATTACAGCTATTAAAGATGCATGTCATTAAAGGGTATGGAGTTTGATTCATTTTCGCACCCCCCCAAAAAATGGAGCAATTATGGCCTGGCAATGCACTTTGTCATCAAATTAGGTTGGGGTTTTCCAGCAAATGGCCTTGCAGCATTTAGCTCTTCTCCTATTTTATTATTCATAACTGAAATGTGGAAGTCAAGACCTTTGAAATTACTTTACCTTCTTGTGGAGTAGAGACGTTCAATGCATGTGAGCTCTCCGTACAGCCAGCCAAAGTGCAAGCAGTTAGGGTTACTGCATAGTTTTTGAAGGGTAGCAGGCCTGTCAATATGCCTATAACAAAAAGGGGACAAAGGAGGTTTGCATGTTTACTGTAAGCAGCCATAAAGAGCACTGTGTGTGTTAGGGAGAGAGAGACAGACACAAACAAAAACATATGTCTCTTTAATTCATTTTCCTGCCTGTGTGCTGATTATAGAATGGAGTGACGAGTGAAAAAAAATGTGACACCAACTTATTGTTAAAACAACTCAAAACACCATTTTCCCAAATGTGCTTCTCAGAATGTTAGTGCCCTGAGATGTTCCTCTTTAAAAATGGATTTCCATACACAGTTCGTGACGCAGAGCACGGCGTTTCTGATAGTTAAGATGCATATTATCCCATTCAAGGATTCTAGACCTCCTGCAGAATGAAACTATTCAATTTTCTCTACCCCAGCATTTCTCAGCCTTATTCAACTAGAGTCCTTTTTACACAGCATCTATTAACACACTTTAGGAAACGCTACTCCCAAGAGTGGCTTCATTACTTTAACGGTAGGATACACGGATACAAACTATTTGTTCATGTTGCAAGTAACAAAGATGCAAATCAACATAGTCGAACAATTAGCAAATTAGATAATTATGCTTTTGTGCTTCTACTTGCAAAATTATTAGTTTATTTAATTAAGACACCTGTCCTCAACAGAAGCATTACACATGGAAGTGTTGAATTAACCTGGCTTGGTAATGAATATATAAGATTTGTTCAGCAATTAAAAGTACCTGTAGAAATGAAAGCACATTTTGTTTACTGATGTTCATAACCAAGGCAGAAGTTCTTAATTTACTACATCCTGGGAAATAAAGAAGTATCAAAAATATAATTTGTGTATTTGCTCACCATTGTTTTTCATGGCAGACATTTTTCAGAGTTGTCTTTAATCCTAACACAGATTTTCATAATTCTTATGAAAAGATGGTCCCAGTTAGGGGACCCCTTCATTGTGTAAACCGTCAATAGCGTACAGAATGTATTATTGTTTAAATGTGCTGATACTGGTAACAGCTTACATCACTGAAACAAAATTTAATGTATGTGTTTTCCTATGTTCTCTCCTAGAAAATTTTTTAAAATCAAAAGAGCAAAGAGCACGATGAAACAAAGCCCATATCCTTTGTCTGCTTTGGTACCTCCCACTTCAGTGATGGCTGCTAGTTATCATTCCAACAGCTCCCCAAGCATAACTCTGGGCCACAAACCCTATCTGCTGCCCTTGGCACCATTGTCTTAACTCATGGCTGAAGAAGACTTCAAGCCAATGAACCAACACACATACAGGTGTGTGCCTATCTCGTGCCAAATTCAGCTCCCTCTAATCTCGAATCCGCCTCGAATGGTAACCGGCTCTCTGTCTGTTCTGCTGTGGTGACTGTCATTTCCTCTTGAACTTCCCAGACCATGACCTGGATCCCAAGTTCACTTTCTTTGAAGAAGTCATGTTTCCTTCCACTAAATGTCTTAAACAAAGTGTGCATCACCACCAACATTCCTCATCACGTAGACAGACACTGAGGCCAGGTTGCCAGGGCCCAAATACCAGTTCTGCCACTGATTTCTTATATGGGCTTGGGTAAGTTGTTCGCATCTTTGTGCCTTAGTTTCCTTCTCTGTAAACAGGTAATAATGATATCCATCTTGAACGAGAGGTCTCAGTTCTCATCTATGAAATGGAGATAATAGTACTTACCTCAAGCTTTACTATCAAGATTAAAGGAGATTAGGAATAAAACGCTCTCAACACAGAGCTATGTAAGAAGAGAGCTCTAGCACTTTCCTGCTATCACTGTGCAACCAGTTTCTTGCACGCACTGTGCTACTCAATACTGATTTTCATCTTTCCAAGATGACTGGTGATCTCTAAATATCAGATCAAATCCTCCTCTTCCTCTACTTACTGGACTTGACTCAGTCAGCTTCCTCTGTGTCACTGAATTTTCCTGAGTTGTTTTCCTCAGCCTCTGAGAGCTCCTTTCTTTCCTTGAACTGATTGGCTCATCTTCCTTGCAACCCTATAAATGGCCTTTATTTTGGGCCTTCAGGCTTCTTTCTTCTCCTAAACACTTACCTTTGTTAGCTCATCGACTCCTATTTCTCATTTATATCTACAGACTTCACCTCTCTCCCCCAGGTCTGGTTCTGCACCTCTATCTGTAGGTCATATATCCTACCTGGATGTCCCACTAGCATTTCATTCTCCTCATGCTCTGATCCAAACCTGACAGTCAAAATTCTTCCCTAAGCTTCATTTTCCCATTTCTTACTGTTTCAGCACTATCCTAAAACTCCAGACTCAAAGCTAAGGTAACTCTGTAAGATAGGTTCTGGCCATTTCATCTTTTCAAAAAATGTGGCATTTGTCATGTCTTCTTATTCCGAAGTTTGAGTCTATTGGGAGAGTCTAAATAAGACAAGTTGCATGTCTGAATTAGTATAATGCCATTCTAATGAGAAATGAATCATTCCCCAGAGAATAAGACTTTTAATCCTACAGCAAACAAGAAAAACATGTTGGGGTATGAAATTAGTTTCCCTTGCTCATCACCTAAGCTATGTGACATATGTGAAAAGCATCATCTCTTATGGAGAGTCATGATTTAACTGGTGCACAGGAATATTGTATACAAAGAGATCCAGTGGTTGTATACAAGTTGGTGCTATGAAATATTTAATATGGAGGTGCATGATATAACCAGGTAATGTTATTACTGGGAAACATTATAAAAGCAATTCAATTGTTTTACAGTGTTGAAGACTGGCCTTACACAATGCCTTATCCTGAGACATTATTTCTTTCCAAGTCATGGCTGAAGTACAGTGTTGGAATTATGGCGGTTACATCAATTTAGCAAGAAAGTCATTTACATAGACTTTAAGAAGGATGACGTCACAAACCAGATACTAAATGGTATCACATTCACTAAATGGTCTTCAGTATTTTATTTAACCTTTCTTGGCTTTACTAAAGGAGTTACTTTGACTGTATATGTGTATTATGAAATTCCTTTGCTAATTCCCTCCCCTTCACCCTTAAACCTTAAGGACCTTAAAAACAGGAGATACTTGACTCATAAAACTTGCTTTATTCAGCTTTGTGCTCTGGTAAAGAAGTTGGCCAAATTGTATTTCATAGAAAAATCCTAAGATTCTTAAAGAAAGACTCTGGAGAGAAACTAGATCATCATTCAGGCCATTCATCAAAGTGTTCACCTTTCCCATTTCAAGGCAGGTGAAACCATAATAAACACTGAGAAATGAGAGCTGCAAAATATAAAAAAAAGAGAAAAAAGAAGAAAGCTGATGTTTTGGTTCTTGCCAACTTCAAATCCCAGGTGGAAAGTTTTGGATGGTTTGTAAATCCACACTTTCAAAAATGTGCTGTACTTTCTGAGGCTGAGGTGCCATTTCTTTTCTCTATTCAGTGAGGCTCTTGCTCATCATGTTTTGTTTTGTCTCAAAAGTCTGTCAAAACATCGGAATAATTTTTTAAGTTTATTTTTGAGAGAGAGAGAGAGAGAGAGAGAGAGAGAGAGAGCGAGCGCGCATAAGCAGGGGAGGGGCAGAGAGCGCGAGAGACAGAGAATCCCAAGCAGTCTCCACAATGACAGCACAGAGTTTGATTTGAGGCTTGAAGTTACAAACTGAGAAGTAAACCCTGAGATCATGACCTGAACAGAAATCAGGAGTCAGATGCCTAACTGACTGAGCCACCAGATGCCCCCAGGAATAATTTTTACCTAAATACAGATCAGTATTATCCACTTTTGTAAAAGAATAGTGTAATGATTGAGCATTTTTCATCTCCTTGTCAGATTACAGTTAATGGTTGGGGTCAGAGAGGGAGTTGGTCAACCAAGCCACCTTCCCTAATTCAGAACACAGTTATCCTATTGTTTAGGACATGTGGTTCATATCTTGTTTCTTAGCATAGAGAGTTTATGAAGATGGATTAAAATCGAAGGTTATAAGAAATTCTGCTGTTACCAAAGAGAGTAATTATATTCTCCCCAATACCATGTAAGATAGCCTTTCTTGGATAGAGATCATAGAATGATTGGCCTAATGACCTTACTTTAAGTGTCAGAGTCTTATTTATTATACACGCTCCAGAAAAAATAAATAGTACTACTATGATAGTTATCATCATCAAAAAATATTTATCATTTCTTCTCTATGCCACTGGAAAAGGTATTATAGAATACATCTGATTTTTATAGTTTCTTTTCTGAGAAAATATTAGATCTTGTAGATTCCTAATGATAACAGTAATACATAGATTAGTTCATAAAGAAGAGTGCTTGCATATATGCTAAGTGGATAAGGGCATCTATAGATCTCTATTTCCTAGTCCAATGTGATAGATCTATATTCAGTTAATGACAAAGAGTAAAAAAGGATAATTGTTGAAAATATATTTCATCATTATATTAAAAAGAATACTAAAGGGGTGCCTGGGTGGTACAGTCAGTTGGGTATCCAACTTCAGCTCTGGTCATGATGTCACAGTTTATGGGTTCGAGCCCCACATCGGGCTCTGTGCTGACAGCTCAGAGCCAGGAGGAGGCTTGCTTCAGATTCTGTGTCTCCCTCTCACTCTGCCCCTCACCTGCTCACACTCGGTCTCTCTCTCTCTCTCTGTCTCTCTCTCTCTCTCAAAATAAAGACATTAAAAAATTTAAAAGAGAATACTAAAAAATATATAGTGTGACATATTTATAAAGGAATCCTAGACAGAAAAATGTGGCATATTCTGCGTCCATAGAAAGCCCAATAATTGAAAGTGGGGGTAATCTCCCTTTATGACATCTGGGTGTCTAAAATAAATACATGTATCCTGACAGTGAGAAATTTTAAGATTCTCTCTCTTTCTTTGAGACATCACAGAGAAGTCTTTTTTTCCTTTGAATTTAAGACTGTCCCATCCCTCTAGGCCAGCCAAATGACCTCTCAAATTCCCTTGCAGCCACAAAGCTCTGTGAAATCAGAAAATGGTCCCAACCATGTCAGGAAATCTGCCAGTCCCTTTTGATAATGGAAGAGGATGAGCTGAAAAAACATTCCATAAGCATAAAGTCAGCATTATTGATGTCTTAAAAGTGTTAGTATCCCATGAAACTCCGGACTGTTGGGATCCAGATTAAAATCATTGGCACCAGCAGGACCAGATCTCTCACTACTAAGCGATAATGCATTTTGCATTAATGCTTAACATTGAGAAATCCTGACATGCCACACCAAGGGAGTTTGAAGTTAAGTAAGTATATTCCCTTTGAATTGCAGTCCTGTGGGCCTTGGTGCACACAGAAAACCCAGGCTGAAAAAATAGGGACAGGGACTTCATTTCCAGGAAGCAAGCACATCCCGGTGGAATGTTCAAGAGTGCTGGTGTCTATGGCCCCAAAGCCTGTGCTCTGCGGATCCCCAGCCAGCGGAGGGGAAGCGCCTTATCCTGGAGGACCTGAAATTTAAGACTCCCTCAAAATGATATAGGAAACTCTTTGAATGCAAAGGATATGTCCTTTTACTTCTGTGCTTGTCCTATTTTCCAGAAGCTTTCGGGATGGTTTACCAAAGTTGGCACTTGATGCTTGACGGGAAAACGACGACTTTCCATCTGCTTAGCGCCACTCAGCTGTCCCCCTCGCTCTGAGACCCGTTCCCGCTCTGCCCCTTCCAGGGAGTCAGCAAAGTAACACACATTGTTTCTTTTGACAGATGATTATTATTTCCAACACTGTCGTTCCTTTGCTCTAGCCTCAAGTTTCAAAGGAGCCACAGAGAACTATTAGTAATTGGAGGCAGCCTGGGGACCTAAGAGAAAATCATCGTGGAGCTGACTGCGGCTGTGCCCGCGTTCGAGTCTCTAATAGAACCCTGCGTGCTGAGAAGCAGGAAGACCACACAAGGGAGCTGTGACGTTGGAATTTTCTGATTAACTCCTCCGACGAAATGCAGACAAGTACAAATGCTCTGCCTGGAAACCGAACCTGAGACACGAAGCAAAATGGCATCCTTTGTAAAGCCAAACACATCTCTGAGAAGAAGAAAAAAGGCTGCTTCTATTTATTTATTTATTTATTGAGCGGACTCCTCCCTCCCCCACCCCACCCCCAGCTGCCAACCTAGGTGTTTGGCCGGCATCCACTGTAATCTGTTCTCCTTCATTATGTTAATCTGTGGGCGGAAAGATTTCTGTCATCTTCGAATCGCTTGTACAGCGATGGTAAACACCTTGGCCTGTCTGTAATTGGACAGGTGTCTGCATTGATGTCACCCAGCTTTTAATTCAATTAAAGCACTGGCTGTTCTGCTCATTACCCACTCATTTCGGTTGCACTTTTAGTCTGACAGTGAAACCCGCACACAGCAATCTCGTACCCGGAGACCAAAGTCTGTGGTCCCCTCACAAAGATCATGCACAATATTCCAAATGGACTCTAACAACCCAAGAGGAGGTTCATGTTAGCAAAGGTATTTGAAATAATATGTGCACGCTCTCTCTTTCCCCTGCCCCGCTCTCCCTCTCTCCGTCCCTCCCTGGCTCTCCCTTTAAATTCTGGATTATCTAAACAGTGTCTTTTACCTCCTAGCCAGTAGTTAGGAGCAGTCCAGCAAACAGAAAAGCTGTTTCTAGCTGCTTCTCCCCAGGGCTTCTCTTCATCTCAAGAGAACTCATCAGAGTAAAATGCTCTTATTTATTTGCTGGCATTTCACATTTGGATCAAGAAAGTGAGGGTGGGCAAGAGAAAGGCATTTATTAAGAGGGCCATCTGGTTAGGGATACCACACGGGCAGGACTGCCACCGCTACCTGGGGACCTAATGGAAGAACCCACCTTTTAAAAGAACACCAGCCAGAAGAAGGGAAGCAGGACAGAGGGAGACTTTTCTGGTGTAAGATTATGCTGCTGTGCTGATAAATTCTAATTTTTAAGTATACATCCCAGAATTAGTTTGGAGCTGCAAACCAACCCGGTGGATGGATTAAAGAGAGTAAATCAATCCAACATGCCATGCTTTCTGCCCACTTAAAGGAACCTCTGAAAATAAATTAAAGGCCTAATACAGACATTTTGACACAGTGACCCCATGAAACTGAATAATGACATTTGTTAAATATGGATGAAAATTTAATGGTCTAACAGAGATCTGGAAACACACTCAGGATGCTTCTCCTCTGGTCCTTAATAGCCTAGGAAGCTGGAAATTTGTTGTGGTGGTTTTCGGAACTATTCTAAATGAACGTTAGGATCTCTAATATTTATAAAATGAAACTCAATTTTCATTTTAATCAACAAGTAGAATAATAAATGCCTTTATCCCAAACTTAAGGTAATTCTCTAAAAACTCTAGAACTATTTCTTTATATATAATTTCCTTCAAATGATCTTTCTGATTTGGTTGAAAGCCTATAGTAGGAATTACAGAAAATCATAGACGTGGGATCAAAAAACTAAACATATTTTGATATTTACAAATTGGAAAAAAATATTCTTTTATTTTACTTTATAAAATATAGGGTCTAATTCCAGTCCTTGAGAATGGTTTATTAATGTTTTTTTTAATGTTTTTTTTTTTTTGAGAAAGAGAGAGAGACAGCGTGAGCAGGGGAGGGTCAGAGAGAGAGAGAGAGACACAGAATCCGAAGACAGGATCCAAGCTCTGAGCTGTCAGCACAGAGTCCAACACAGGGTTCGGGCCCACGAACGCAAGATCATGACCTGAGCCAAAGCAGGATACTCAACTGACTGAGCCACCCAGGAGCCCCGAGAGAATGGTTTAAACAGGGATTTTAATTGACCTCAAAGTGTTATCCAGTCAAGATTCTCTCAGCAGGGGGCACCTGGGTGGTTCAGTCGGTTAAGTGTCCAGCTTCAGCTCAGGTCATGATCTCATGGTTTGTGGGTTCGAGCCCCGCCTTGGGCTCTGGGCTGACAGCTAGCTCAGAGCCTGGAGCTGGTCTTCAGATTCTGTACCTCTCTCTCTCTCTGACCCTCCCCTGCTTGCGCTGTCTCTCTCTGTCTTTCAAAAATAAATTAAAAAAAATTCTCTCAGCAGGCTTACGTCTAACCTCAAATTTTTAATCAATCCCTTCGACTCTGTCATTTCCATTATAATTCTGCAATAGGTTTGAAGCCATCCACTCCATAACTTTTAATCTAACCTCAAGGGCTGATAGTGGAGTCATTAGAAACCTCAAAGAAGGTATTGGGTGTGAGTAAATAGGGAGGCAGGCAAGAGACAGGAGGCAAAGAAAAAGAAATGAAAGTCACCCCCTGATGAGAGTCCCAGGTCCTTGCTAAGAACCTCCCACATTATGATCCCATTATACAGGTGGGGCTGCTGAAGGGAAGAATCTGGAAGGTGTTGGTTAAGCCCAACAGCAGAGCGGAGATGAGAGCCTATGTCTTCTGACTCCAAGATTATTGTTCTTGCTATTCAACCTAAACCCCAGTTCTGCAGGAAGAAAGAAGATGGACTGAAATGTCACTAAAAAGAATAGCACACTTTCTATAGCAAATTATTTATAATTACACCTTTAATTTGTTAAAAGATTCAAATTTATTGCTAAATTCTACTGTGTTCAAACAGAAAGTAGCATATTTATTCTCCAAAATGAGCAAGTGTGTATGCCTACATATTCCCTTATAAAAAGAAGGGATTAGTAAGAAACTCTGAATCAGTGTGTGTGCATACACGTGTGCTTTTGAGTAAAACATTGGGCATGGGTGTGTGTGTGTGTATATATATATTTTATTAGCTCCAAACATGATATAAGTAAAAAATGGTCACAAGTTAGAAAACAGAAAAATTGGGAGTCCTCATTCATTTTCTTCATTATATCTGATTGGTAACCTTGAAGTATTTATATGAACTACTATAGTATTAGAGACATGTCTACTTGACCATCACTATACAGGAAAATTTATATGTCACCATCATTTTTAACCATGGTACAACACATAACAAAAAGAAATCCGCATTCTCCACTGCAGATTCTTACTGCATGAAAGAAAATGAATAACTTATAAAAAAGGTCTATCTGAAGATTTCACAATGTACAAGTCGTTCAGGCACATTATGTATTCAGAAGAGTTAGACAAAGCTATTAACTCATCAACACTGCATTACCTAATGAAATTCTTCTACATTAGCTAAGCAGGAACATTACATCATTTCTATTTTTACTATTTATGTCATAGGCCATATTTTTGTCCTGTGAATTTTTTTCAGACCATTTCTTTCAAGGTTTACATTTAAAGAAATAGTTTGTAATAGCTACAAATATGGAAATGTTAATTTATGGGGTACTATAAAAATGGCAAAGACTTCTTCAAATTTCATCTTTTAATAATACCGTCAAAATGAACTTCTAAAATTTTCTCCTGAAGTTTCCCTGTTGTGGCAGAGACCACTAAGTGCCCCCTTATTATATATTCTCCTTTTCTTCCACAGTGAAATAAAAAGATGGATGGACAAACGGCTACTGTGAATAAGGATATTTCTCAGCAGCTAAGTATAGCCGTGTGACAATGAATTTAGTTCACAGACTTTTTAAATTCACAGACTTAAGTTCATAGGCACATGACTAACCTACTATACACATAAGTATAGAGAGATGGAGGAATAACTTCTGAAATACGTCTTTGAGGTGAATGTGCATATCTTTACTCAACCATCCGTCCGTCCTGCTGGATGGAAGGCAGACTGGATTGTTGAAGCTCATGCAGCCATCTTGGACCATGAGGCAGTAGTCTTGTTGCTAGCATGGCATAGCAAAAAGATGAAGTGTATGGGTCCCTGGCACTGTGAACAGCCCACTCATCTATTGACTAACTGTGAACATCTATTACCAGAAAAAAAAAAAAACACTTAATCTTGTCTAAGTCACTGTTATTTGGATCCTTTCAGTAAAATTAAATAAATATGAAAATTCATCTCTATGTCTTTCCCCATAAAACTTTGTGATTTTTCAAAAATATAATATCATACCTTAGAGTAAGTGCTTGGACCATATTTTGATGGTATAAAAGCAGACTACTTGTTATGTGTATATTACCACAATAAAAAATATTAGAAAAAAAAAACAAAAGCAGATTGTAAAGGTAGGATCTAGCGCTAGCTTGGACCAGAGTAGATAATGCTTTTATTTTTAATAAATGAATATTTTCTGTTCTGTGTAATTATCAGTATTATAGCAGTATTGGCTTCCATTATTTTTCACTGCAAATTATAGCACTTGAGTTCCATTATGAGGCACAGGTTTGGGAACTAATTGTTAGACTCCTTTTGCCCTAACAACATTTTTTTTCCATTGGGAATATGCATATCAAGTTCCAAATATATGTTTAAGTTGTCCGAATTCTGTACATCATTTCATAAAATTATAGAACTATAGCACTGATGAGACTTTAGTGAAAACCCGTAGTTCAATACTCAACTCAGCAGGATAAAACTCTGCTACCAGAGGTGTTAGCAGAAAGTTGCATCTGTTCATTTGTCTATTTCTTCATCACTTTAGGAAAAATGTATTGATCATCTACCTTGAGCAAGGTACTGAACAAGACTTAAAATAAATATAAAGTATGATACTTGTCCTTAGGACCTTATTGTCTAATGGAGATAAAACCTGGATGTACAAAGAACACCCATTGGTAGTTTTAACAACTGTTGAGTGAGAGTTCCCAGCTGAATAGAAAAAAAAAATGGAAGTTTCTATTATAGTCATCTCCCTGCTGGCTTCTCAGTAAGTATGGAAATAGCTTATATATGACATATATAGAACATATGTATATGCGTACATATACATACCTGCACATACCCAGAAAGAGTATCTCACTTACTCATAGACTGGTGGCTGCGGTTAACTTCCAAAGTCAGGCATAAGGCAAAATCACTTATGATTTAAAGTCCTCTTGACAACTCCTTGTATGGTCCATAAAGTACAGTACATTTGATTTTGCGTATGCCTCTAACTTTTCATGAATCAAAGATTCTCTAGGGCTCTTGATTCTTCATTCATTTGTAGGCACCCCAACAATGAGTTTTACTTTTTTGTCAATGATTGGGAAACCCTAAAATTAATTGCATATTCTTCCCAGGTAGCAGATATTGACAATTACAGAATTAGATAGTGTCCTTTGTGCCATCATTTTAAGTTTTTTGTTATGTGTTGTTAGATGTATGCAACCTAAATACATGCAGATGAAATTCTATTTCATTTATTGAATTGCGCTAGGATCTTTTGTCACTGAACCCAAGGGGCATCCTGAAATTTAGCACTCATTTTTCTATTTTTTACACAAATAGTGAGCTCTGTGACTTACTTCTAGGCACACAGGATTGGTTATGGTAGGGTTGGACTTGTTTGAAATGCAGGATCTCATAACTATCTTCATATCTCCTGAATCAGAATCTGCATTTTACCAAGATCTCAAGTAATTCTTACTTCTTCTCCTTGGGCAACATTCAAAGCACTGCCCTTAAGGGTCACAGGCCCTACTTACACTGCCTCTATTTCTCCACTTGTTCTTAGTATTATTCCGCCTGCAAAATTAATGTACTTGGGACAAGGGGCAGGTTAAAACAAAGTAGGGGTAAATTCAAGCCCACCAGGTGGAAATGATCCCTTCTTTCCTGGCCATTCCCCTGTCCCATGTTCTACAATATGTGGTCTACAGACTTTCTTCAAGAGAACCAACTGGAACCCTCAGTCAAATGCAGATGTATAGACTGCTAGCCCATATACAGACTCTTGTGGGGTGGACTCGACAATGTGTATTTTATAAGCAAGCCAGGAATCAGTTTCTGACCAACAGAGTTGAAAATCACTCATTATTACTACCAGCTACAGAAGAGAAAGAAAAATGAGCAGCGGATCTTCAGTATGCTATCCAATTTCTTTAGGTAGAAGATTAGAATATACTGCATCTAAGGACTGAACCAATTTTAGTAGCAAAAGCTTTATTATTAGTTATGTCATGAATTGAAATGCCTTTATTTTTCTACATAAATTTGGATTTAGGTAATCTGAAAGATGATTATTATTAGTTCTTCCACTAAACTACCATGAATAATAAATATTACTAGTTTTTAGCATTTATTATTCTAAAGAAGGAATATATAATTCTTAGGCTTTAGCTCAATGCAGTGCAACAATGAAACAGAGAAAATATTTTCTGTGTACCAATTATAGCCCTAACACTATGCCAGATGATAGACTAATTATGCTGATAATTAAGTTTATATGTTTAATATAAGGAAAAAATGTTATATATGTGCAAATCCTTGAATCCACTCATTCTTGACATAATTTCAAATCAAATTGTGAAGTCACTTTTGGAACAGCCCTGGGTTTGAAGGGAAATGCCAGGGCTGTCTCTCTGGGAAGCAACTTCGCATGTTAACAGGGCTGGAGGGAAAATCAGCAAGAGCTACCAGAGTTAATTGGAGCCCTTTGCAACAAGTCTAAAGATACACTGGAGTGATAACTGCAGGGCTTTCTACCCTGAGGCTCCAGCTGAGGACGTGAACTTTCAAGAGCTCTCTGCTCTGAACCCTGGCCTTCAGAGGGCACAGAATCCAGAGCTGGTGGCCCAAAGGGGCCCATTTGCTCCTGAGTGGGGCTGTTAACCCTTGGACTCTCCACTGCTACTGGGATTCATCTCATTTAATCCTCTGGTAGCCAAATTCATGAATGGTAAATATTCTGTGCCACTATTCTATTCTTCTAGTTCTCCTAGTTAATATTCATTTTTTTCCTCTCTTGCTTTCTGCATTTTGTAAGCGTGACTGGCATTTCCCACTTCTTCCCAATGCTCACACACCTAAGTTTTGGTTTTTGATTTTGATTTTGCTTTGCTAATTTTTAAATATTTAATTTTAATATTTTATCATTTTTATCTAGACTTTTTTTAAATTTTTTTAATGTTTTATTTATTTTTGATACAGAAAGAGACAGAGCATGAGAGGGGGAGGGGCAGAGAGAGAGGGAGACACAGAATCTGAAGCAGGCTCCAGGCTCTGAGCTGTCAGCACAGAGCCCGATGGGGGGCTCGAACCCACAAACGTGAGATCTGACCTGAGCCAAAGTCAGAGGCTCAACCGACTGAGCCACCCAGGCGCCCCTCTA
Organism: Suricata suricatta; assembly: GCF_006229205.1. NCBI lineage: Eukaryota > Metazoa > Chordata > Mammalia > Carnivora > Herpestidae > Suricata > Suricata suricatta. Next base: position 160,421,604 of record NC_043702.1, read on the forward strand.
GACATTTTCTTTGTCCTATATTTTCAAGTTTCAGTTGGGAAGTAGAAGTTGCCATAAGCATTTCTGGGTAAAATTGAGATTTGTTCCCCATGTCATACTCCTCCCTTTAATAGTGTTTCCAGGGCCTGCTGTACAATAGAATTTCCTGCCGACACTTTAAAGATATCAATGCCCAAGCTGCACTGTAAACGAAAAAAATCAGACTCTGCAGGTGGAGCCTGGCATCAGTATTTTTTAAAGCTTCCTAGGTACTCCATGGTACCCATGGTTGAGAACTGCAGCCTTACAAGGACACAAATGAAATGACCAAAGATTTAGAAATATCTGGAAGGACACAAGGTCAAGACAAATGGACTACTTGAAGGAGAGCCCAGGGCAAACTAAATCCCCAGCTGGGTAAGAAATGCCCATAGCATCAGCCCTCCTCCTTTCCCAAATACTGGGAAGAAGAGTGTTGAGATTTGTATATTGCCATAAGGCTGGTGCAATTTTACCTCATTTGACCTGGCAAAATCCCAGTGAAGGTTTTTATTAACAAAAACAAAGTGTCTATTTGGGTGATTTGACAGTGCTTGGATTTTCCTGAGCAAACACTGAATATGACGGTAAATTTAGGGTTGGCGCAAGTGAGCCATGGACATGGGGGTTGGGTGCATTTAGACAATGAGAAGAATATCTGTGACTCAAAAGGAAGAAGAGAGCCCAGAACTCCAACTTCAGGCTATTATGCTCTGGGCAGACTTAATTCAGGAAATCTGTATAATTTTTAAATGATCAGTTTCATGCTACTAATAAGACCTAAAACAACTCGGAGTTCATTAAGCCAGAGATGGAAGGTAAATAGTAAACAACAGGGATGCAATGGAGAATACTGAGAGGTAGGTAGAAGTCACGGTGAGCCAGATGAGATGAGAAGTAAATGCAAATCATATAAAAGACTGAAATAGAAAAATTTTAAGATCACCTTAGAAGGATCAAAGAGCAGAATCAATAATGAAACATCAGAAAATGAAAGGGAAACAATTACGAAGCAATAACTTAGAATTCAGAGACCAAGTAGTATAAAGATAATGATTAATTCATTGAACATTCACTATGTGCCTGTTCCTGAGCAAAAATTCTATATAAGTAATTCATGTTTTATCTTTACAACAATACCATAACATAAAAGTTTTTATACCCAGTCTATATGTGAGGAAACTCTGATATAAAGATATGTTTTTAATGTGCCTGGGATCATACATCTAACAAGTGATAGGGCTGGAATTTGAACAGATTGATTTGACTCTACAAAGCCGTGTTCTGGACTTCTCAAATAGAAGGGCCAACCGGGAAAAAACATACAATATTGAAAACCGCCATTTCTTACCAGAAGTAATAGTGACATATACAATAGCAAACTTTCCAAGCTGAAGAAGTGCCCAAGTCTGAACAATAAAAGAGCTTTCTATATAGAACATCAAGAAATACATGAAAGAAACAAACACATTTTATGATAACTTAATTGGTAAAAAACTCTGTGTGAACCAGTGAAGCTAAATTGCCTTGTGCATCTAGTAATCAGCATTATTTCATGCAAAGAAAAATCATTTTAACAATCAAAAGTAAACATTAAAATCTCAACAAAAGTCACCTCACAAATGATAAAGGGGGATTATTTAAGATCAATAGCAAAACTGGTCATGATCTTCTTTACTTATATTCATCTCTCAATACGTTATTATCTCAACCAATGGGTAAAGCCGGAGTCACTATCCAGTCCATCCCCCCAATATCTGGACCAAATCCAGCCTTCTCTCTCTACTTTCTTATCCTTCTGCTCTCACTTTTCTAGCATGCTTTTCTCTTTACCATTACATGCCGCATAATCTTGAAGATTACTTCCTACCTACAGCCTTGTCTGTTCATTTCACAACTGTGAACAGCAGATATACCTTTAAAACCCCTCATCAGGAAACAAGTTAAAGAATTCTTAGTCCACACAGGCAAGAACAAAACATAAAAGAATAGTTTGGAAGCGGATTAAAAAATAACATATAAAACTGGGAAGCATGAAATATGATGGCAGAAGAGAATTATATAGATTAGAAAAATAAATGTGAATGAGTTAAACTCTCAATTCAGTTTCAAACTGAATAGAAAACTAAATCAAACTAATTTTATGTGACTTTGAACATTAAAATACAAACAACTAATGTAAGGTAATAAGAAAAGGGAAAATACAAAGAAAAAGCGAGTTTCCAAAAGAGAAATTAACAAAAGTGTATTGATAATTGAGAATTTTTCCTTAGTGTTTTACAGGTTGGGTATATAAAAATCAATCATTGGTCAGTGGTTCTCTAGTTTTATTTTCTCTGTATATCATTCACATGACTGACATGCTCTATAGTAACTCCAATAATACACTGTCCTGGTTTTAATCTGGTGGAGGAATATTATTCTCCATGGGAATATCTTTCAGAATCTTGTGAGGCTGATATTTTTTTAAGATTTTTTTAAAAGTTTATTTATTTTGAGAGGAGGGGCAGGGAAGAGCAGAGAGAGAGAGAGAATCCCAAGCAGGCTCTGCACTGTCAGCACAGAACCTGATGCAGGGCTCCATCCATGAGAACCCTGAGAGCATGACCTGTGCAGAAATCGAGTCAGATACTTAACCAACTGGGCCACCCAGGCCCCACAAGTCCTGTATAATTTGTAAATTTCTGTCCCTAGTTTTTGACTAGAATTTTTTTCAAATTTAGAATTACTAATTCAGAGAATATACATTATATATTATCAATGTGGTATATCTACTATAAGCAAATATTAGTCTACCCTGAATGGAGAGTATGGGTTTCTTTTGCAAATTACCCACAGAAAATTAACAAAAAGTTTTTTCAATATTGTATTCACTATAGAAAATGTCTTTTCTCTTCACATAATGCAAAAAAAAAAAAGAAAAGAAAAATGAGAAGTGACAAGGGTTGTAACACAGAAGATAAATATAATAGTCCTCATATGTCAAGTGATATTTTATTTTATTGTTTTATTTTATTTTATTACTTGAGATGGAGAGCATAAGCAGGGATAGAGGGAGGGAGGGAGAGGGAGAGAGAGAAAGAGAAAATCCAAGCAGGCTCCATGCTCAATGTGGAACCTGACACGGGGTTCGATCCTACGACCCTGGGGTCATGACCTGAGCCAAAATCAAGAGTCAGACACTCAACCAACAGAGCCGCCCAGGCACTCCGAAGGAGATACTTTATATCAATTATAAAAATGTGAGTCTTCCAATAGAAAAACTGATAATGAAACTTGCTAGTGCTAGGAATGTCATAAAAGAAGAATATATATATAACTAGTAAACACCAAAAATACTTAATGTCTATAGTAATCAAATAAATCACATTAAAGCTATATTCTGATATATTTTGAAAAACTGCAAAGTTTTAGCTCTAAAACTCACTCAACTAGGATGAAATGAAATGCACACTCTTATACTACATTCATTATTATAAGTATATTTTTACAGCTTTTATGGTGTATACTTGGCAGTATACAAATAACTATTCTTTGTTGAGAAATTATTATATGCTAAGCAGTGTGCTACACACTTAAAAAATGTCTGATAGCTAACACTTACACAGTGCAATCCATGTGTCAAGGGCTGTCCTGTGCACTTTACAAACATACAGATTCATGTGATTCTTACAGCTATCTTATAAAGTAGTTGGTTATTTCATTCCCATTTATTTAAAGAGAGTCAGAAGCACACAGGTGTTAACTGATTTGTATAAGTTGACATAGCTAAAAAGCATTACAGCTAAATATTAGACTGCCTAATATTTTTGATATTCTTCCAAGGTAAATATTATTCTCTCATTTCATATGTTAAGACATTAAGGAAAGGTCCAGGAGGACACATAACTTCCTCAAGGTTCAGGAAGGGTAGGTATCAGGGTTTTCTATCAATATCTGCTTGACTTCAAGGTCCAAGAGTATATAATGTTTTAGGAGCCTTTGATCCAGTTGTTCTGGTTTGAGAGATTTACCCTGCCATTTTTGTCAAGAATTCCTTCAAAGGCTTACTTATGGACTTTTAAAAAGATTTTTAATGTTTATTCATTTTTGAGAGACAGAGAGAGACAGAGCATGGGCAGGGGAGAGGCAGAGAGAGAGGGAGACACGAAATCTGAAGCAGGCTCCAGACTCTGAGCTGTCAGCACAGAGACGGACACAGGGCTCAATCTCAGGAGCCGTGAGATCATGATCTGAGTCGAAGTCAGACACTTAACTGACTGAGCTACCCAGGTGCCCCTACATATGGACTTTTAAAAAATGTTTATTTATTTTTGAGAGAGATAAAGCAAGAGTAGGGAGGTGCAGAGAGCGGGGAGCAGAAAATTCTGAGCAGGCTCCATGCTGTCAGCACAGAGCCCAATGCAGGGCTCAGACTCACAAACTGTGATCATGACCTGAGCCAAAATTAAGAGTCAGACATTCACCCGACTGAACCACCCAAGTGGCCAAGACTTTTTAAAAAATAGTATTAATTATGACAGCAAAAGTCAGAAGTCCAGCCAATGAAGAGGGACTGAAACAAAATGAGATTGGGAGAGGAGCAGTGGAAAGCAGCTGAAGGATTCGGAGGAGACGGACTTGGTGTCTGGTTGCCTTGTGGGACAGACTGATAGTGAGAAAGAAAAGGGTTGCAGTTGTACAGGTAAGAGACTGGTGGTTTGGCTTGGACCGTAGAAAGCAGGAGAGAGATGAATATAACACACTGTTTGGAAAATGGATCAATAAACATGGATATGAGGCATGAGTATGAAAAGTTGAGAAACATTCTCAAGCTTGAATAACTGTGAGTCTGGCGGTGTCATTTATTGATTCTGGGAATGCAAGACGAGTAAGAGTTCAGATTTGGATATGGTCAATTTAGATATTATGAGACATCTGTTAGAAATGTCCATTTTTCCAAATGCAGGTGAACACACACATTTGGAAATGGACTGGTGAGTCAGTAACATGTATATGCTATTTGATGCTGTGGGAATTGATGAGTTTCATGGAGAATGTAGAAAAAAAGAAAGAAAGTGAAAGATTCCAGGTCCAAACCCTGAGGTTCCCCAAAATGTAGAGACAAGCTTCAGAAGGAGTAAGAAAAGGACAATAAAAAAGGAGGGGCTGAGAACCAGGAGGAAAATGGAACAGTCATTGCAGCAAAGAAATATCTCAATAAATGGTGAGAATTCTACTGTGTAAAATGATGCTGAGCCACCGAGACCAGGATTGTAAAGCATTCTTTAGCTAGATAAATATGGAAGTTGTTGGTGTCCTTTGCAAGGCAAGTGAGCAGAAGCCACATAAAGTGAAGAAACAAATGGATGCAACATCCAAAATACTTCTCGCTAGAAGCAAGTTTGGGAAGGCGAGAAAGGAAGCCATAGCTGGAAAGGAATTCAAATAAAAGGATGGTTTTAATAATGGGTTTAAGTCTGCTTGCTTATGTTGTCTAACAACGGGAATTGACATATTTTGAATGATCCTGGGAAAAATCCATCTGGGCAGTGGTTCTCCAACTTTGGGACATTAGAGTTGGGGGACGGTGGCGTATTAAATCCAAGGATCGCTGAGCTCTGCCTCCAGAGTTGCTGAGTCAGCACAAGTGGGTCAGGCTGGAGAAGTTGCATTCATTACAAGGTCCTAGGTGATGCTATTGATGCTGGGCCTGGAGCCACCCCTTGTGAATCACTAGAGTGCAGAGAGCGGTTATAAATATGACTGAGAGGAACAGAATCTACCAGTCACATCTCTGAAAAGGCAGGAAGACTTGGGGTTCAGAGGACTTCTGAAGATTTTATTTTTGATGGGATAAGGAAAGCTTGGTAAAAACAGAAAGGTAAAAAATAAAGAGAACACGAATGGCAAATGCCTAGATTATACCAAAACCAATTTTAAATGTTTTAGTAAACATTAATTCATTTAACCCCTAATAACAACACTACTGCTCAGAAAAATGCAATAAATATATATGTTTGCAAGTAAGAGAGTCACAGAAATCCTATATGATAGTTTCTCTTTCTTCTTGGTGTCTAAGATGATCTAATGCATAAGTACTCAGCTGAGTAGGAAGGGAGGGTAGCATTTAGATAGTTTGAAAAAATCTAAAATATTTAATGAGGAGAATAAAAGAAGGAGCTTATTGTAGAAATATGGCAGGACTGGCATCATTACTGAGTGCCCATTTGAAAATGAGTGACAAACTGCTCATTTTTGTTTTTGCACTTTTTCCTCAGCCCACTTAGCTTCAATGTGCAGTCTGGGCAAAAGCAATCTATGGGCTCAGTCGGGTTGAGTTTTACCAGGAAGGTAAAATAGGAAAGAAGGAACTAGAGGATGTGAAGTTGTGCTTACTTGTTCATATATTTGGGTGGTAGTTTCTAACAAATCTAAAGAAGGAAGTAAAGCCTAGAAGAGGTTTACCAACAGAGATTGAAAGATAATTAAAGCGACTCTAAAATCTCTATCATTTTTCAAGTGAGAAAATTCTTTGACAGAGAAGACGTTTTTTCCTATCAAATGTGTTGATGCATTTTACTTTTTTTGGCCAAAGGCTGAAACTTGACTTTCCATTAAAATGTGCTTTAACATTTCATGAGGCTGAAAACTGTTGTCTTACTCCATGTGCATGCATCCAAGCATGGGACATGCATGTGATGTGTACGGGCACTTTCCCCTCCAACCGTTCTGTGCAACATGACGCCCTGTGAGTAATGGATTCACTGGTTTGCCAGTCAAACTGCCGCTGCTCTCGTCTTCCTCCACCTTGACATGATTAGGTTTAATCAACAATTTTCCAGTAAATAATGGTGCTGTGAACTTTGGTTAGTCCCAAAGAATAAATGTTTGCATGGCGAAATTGGTAAGCTGGTTCTGTGTGTATACATAAGACTCCTAAATGACGTCTGTGGAGGGTGTAAGGGCTAATGCCTTCTGTGGCCTTATCTTTTAGGGAGGACAGGATATCAACCTTGTGATAAAGCTCTCCATAAGAGCCCATAAACATTTGAGAATATCTTCTTTATCCTAGGTAGATATAAGCTTCCATCTCATTAGATGGTTCTTGCTGTTTTTATCAGGAAAAATATATGAGTAACTCATGTCTGAGGGGGAAAAGTCCTTGAAGAATGTTTTTACTTAAAATCAAAAGAAAAAGAAAATTAATAAAATCACCTCCCTACGGAGTCACCTTTACCTGTGAGGGCGCTGGTATTAACAAACTCGGAACTGGCCAAGGGTGTGCGGGGTGACCGGGGGCCGTCTGCACTGTAGGCCCGCAGAATGTACTTCTCGATTACACCTCTAACCACAAAAGGTTGGTCCCAAGTCACCTCGATGCTATATCCGTTTATGCTGCGGACTCTTGAGGGAGTTGGCACACTTTGTGGCGCTGTGAAAGAAGAAAAGAGAAAACAGAGAAAATGGCCGTTCTGAGAAGACGATTGCCCCTATTCTTCACTTTTAATGGCCGCAGTAAATCAGACTCAACCATTAGCATAAATACAATTTATTAGAGTTGTAACTTTTCAGCATTGATTTAATATGACTGCACATCTTGAGCCATTCAGTTTAAACGATATTTCAAAACCATCAAAACTCCATCGACATAACGTTCTTTCGAGTCTAGTCCAGGTTTTCCAAAAACATTTAATGTACCAGACATGTTTTAAACATCACTCATAAAGAAGGAGGTGGATGGTAGGCAGATAACAAGTTCAAACAATATAATGATGTACCCCTTTGAAGCCAGATAATTAGACTGTTATTATACATAGTGGTTTGACACTTTTATATCTTCAATGTATTAGCCAAAAAATATCACAAATGTGATTGTATTGTACGTGGATGTCTGATCTAATTTTCCACATTCAATTGTTTCTCAAATTAATTTTGAAAAAGCAAAGTTCTACCAGATATGATATACAGGATACATTCCTAATTGGATTTTAGGGGGTAGAGACACTGGCGCCCTTGAGATAATACAAAACCATTTTCAGAGACATTTTCTTCCTAGTATCTCAAAAAAGGGAACAGAGAATGAGGATGCTTAAAGGAACTGTGAAACCTCACTCACAAGCTGGGGCCCCTCATTTTAGAAATCCATAACCTTTAACTATTTATTAGATATTTCTCCAGTTCTGATCAGTAACAACTTCATCACAGCCGACTGCTCTGGGAACACTGAGAAAAAACCCAAGGAACTCCATGGCAGGATGATGGATGAGAGGCCCGCTCTAGCTGCCCGCGGACTCCTGAGCCCTGTCGATGGAGGATCAGTCTAGTTTTCCCACATCAACTATCCTCCTTCTCGACTTTCCTATTCAGACCAATAAAATAGGAGAGCTTCAAGGGACACGGCTTCGAGGGAAGGAAGCACAGAGCTGGAGAGCCACTGTCTGTGCAGTTAAAACACCACGGGCACCTACAGAACACTCACAGGCCACACAATCAACATGCAAGCAGAGGGACAACGGGAGTGATGTTGATTTTATTAGTTCTGAAATGTGGTACAGGGCGAAGTACAGTGCCGTCTAACAGATGGCCTTCTCATAAGGGACAGAGCAAAACTGACTCAAAAATAATTAAATAGTGCAATTATTCTCCCACCCTTGGGAGCATGTAGCTGCTCAGTGTTGTGGTCAGATTGTAAATATGAATTTATGGCATAAGACTTTGTGGTCAGATCATTGCTATAAATTCAGAGCTCTATTTGCATGCTTTCTCTGTGGTACTCAAAATGGGCACCATTATGCCCTGTAAGCAGTGCATTTTCTAGACCCCTATTTATGTTGCTGACTTGGACAGAAAGCAGGCTTTATAGTGTGTTTGTTAATAAAGCAGAGGAGGTGAAATAGGGGCAGAGGACATGCCAGTAACAAATGAATATTTTATATAGGAGCTTTCTCCAAACTCTCAAGTTGAACAGGATTTTAAGAGACTGTTCGGCACATTGTCTTGCCTATAAATAGGTGATAATTTAAATCACCCTGGAAAAGTGTCAGGTTGTCCTTTTCTGGAAAATCTGTAGGCAAAGAGCTTTGAAAATTATTCTTAGTAGCCCATCTCAGTGTTTAGTTATTCTAGACTAAGGAGATTTCGCACAAGTCGTCTGGGTTAGTAGCCCATGGTCAATAAGTATGAAAGAATATGTTGGTGAAAAACACACCTGTAGATAAACTGGGAGTTTTTAAGGATGAACTTCCTTCAAGAGACATAACTGGCAGTCTTATAGACATGTATTTGACTCTCTGACCAATATATGACCCAAAATGGTAGAAGGCTACTGCCTTGCAAAACATTTTACGATGAATGCCTTCCTGTGATGGTATCGCATAAAAAGATGTTGTGGTCACTGGGAGAAGTACAAATCACTTATAAGTTGTCTAAGATTTGATCTAATATATTCTATTTTCTGTTGTTTTTTTCCTCCTTCAGTTCAAAAACATTAGACCAATCAGCAGTTTCTATCCTGGGAGAGTCATTGTAAGAATCTAAGAGTCACCACCGTGGCAAACATCTGCCATGAGGTGATAAAAGATACATCTGCTTCCAGTTGGGTACAGGTTTCAAATGTACCCTTTGTGGGAGAAAATCGAGAGGGCGCCACCCCCACCCATGGTGATTGGTTCTGACGTTGGCTCCTTGGGTTCTGTGCAGTCTATAAAGTTTCCTGTCTTTAGATGTATTACTACAGATCCAGGTCTATTAGATCCTTAAGACAACTTGAACCTCTTTCCTTCTGCATCTGAAGAGGAAAGAATCAAGCCTGAGCAAACACTTACTAAATAACTGAAAAATCAAAAGCACTGACCTCCTAAGCATGTTAGCCATTGACATTTGTAAACCAAGCCATGTTCTGTCAGATGATCATAAACATACTACTTGCTTCATGGTAATAGTCTCCTCTTTTTCCTACATGCACAGACATGTATGCACAGATGCGTATATGTGTGCACATACACATTTAAGATAAAATTTTACCTGCTCCTGTTGTACGTCCCCGACTCCAATCACTGTACACCGAACCTCCTTCGTGTGAGGCTATCACTCGATACAGGTATTCTTAAATGGAAATAAAAAGTAGATGGATTAAAATATTACTCATCTAGACTAGTAGTGGGCTGGCAGGGAGGGAAGAGGCGGCAAGGGGGAGACAAGTAACATTTAATTTAGAGCTCCTCCGCGTTACCTGTAAAGGGCTGGAGAGCACTCTCGTAAACACTCTGCTCTTTTCCCCGGTAAACCAGGATGGAGTCATTTCCCCTGCAGTTAACAACGCTGTCACTTGATAGGCATCCATCCAGATTGACTCTGACAGCACTGCTGGACACAGATGCCAAGTTAACGACAGCACCCCGTGCAAATTTAACATCCTTCATGCAACCACCGAAACCTAGCAAATAGTAAGGGATTAATATCACATAAAAGGCTTGAGTCATTAATTACCGATCATTTCTGTCCTCTGCAGGATTACATTTGGATGAGGTGTGCGAGTTGCTGTCGATACAATTTTTTAAACTTTGGAGTCTCATTCAGGAAATCCTTTAGGCCTCCTCCTTCTGCTTTTTACCAGGCTAAGTTGTCACGAGGAAATATTTATATTTATCTTGAAAAAATATATGAGCTGATAATTATAATTCAACTGGAGTATATTCAATTGAAAGTATTTATTATACTTCTTTAAGCCCACATTTTCTCATTATCTTTATTCTTATGAAGTAAAATTTAGGCAATTAGACCTTATGGTAGAGGGCCAGCCACATGTCCCTCAATTCTGGAAGATTCAGTTACATATAAAAGTCACTGTTTAAACACCAAAAATAGTATTTGAAGGAGCACAATTATTTAACAAGCTCAGTGGGGATGGGGGAGAATACCCTTTGAGGATTATTATGCAAGACACCAAGAGGGAGAATACAGTTCCAGAATATTCTGGAATCCTAAGTTACTGACATAAATTCTATTAGAATGTTTTCAGAGTGATAGAACTAAGTCCCAGTTACAGCAGCACACAGAGGGGCTATTACTATGTTCTACCATTGTCACCAAGTTCCAGAATTTTGACTGTACACAATGGTCACCACTTACATATTCACGTCAGCATGAGAGGAGCAAATTCAAGTTCTGGCAACAGCAATATCCAGAGGTTTCTCACAATGTGTGTTCTACCCAGTTGACTTTCTGTGTTGATAGCAGAGAGCCCAATCTAAGGCTCGATCTCATGAATGGTGAGATCATGACCCTGAGCCAAAGTCGGATGCTTAACCCACAGAGCCACCCAGACGCCCCACTACTCCAATGACTTTAAAATGACCACAGTGCAGTATAGTTCTGTGAAGTTTAACAGGGAATGTGGAAGAAATGGATTAGAAATATGCGTATCTCTTTTGTTAGAGAACTACAGTGCATCCAGTCAGCCAGGCAGTAGCAATGGCTTTGAATTACATGCTATTTTGTGTAAACAGAGATCAGCTCACTGAGGTTTGGCAGCCTTCTGCACAGAAAACACAAAATTGTAAAAGAAGGGACAAACAGACTGGGTTGGAGATAGCACACACACACTCTTACTGAACAAAATACTGTCGAGTTCCAAGGGCCCCAAACGCATGCTCTTTTCAAGATTAAAGCACATCAGCAGGAAGAGAAAATAAAACATAATGCAAAGCCTAACAGTAAAATAAGCTAATAGTAACAATGACCATATTGTTTGCTTCAGCATTTATATGATGTCTTATTATGTCTTCTAACACATTAAGTTGCAGCCTATTTCCTTGTAAATGACTTTGCTATTATTCACGTTCTTTTAGGCCCAACTGATCAATACTGCTAGTCTATCTTGCACACACAGTAGACACTCCATAAGTTGGGTGAATGGAAATGAAAGCAATGAAGCTCAATATAAAAGCATCTGCTTGAAAATTCAGAAGTTCAGAATTCTGATTTCTTTACCAGCAGTGATTTTCTGATGGCTTATAGCTCAGCTACCTAACTTCTCTGTATGCCAGTTTCCCTAACAATGAAATGCAAACAGTGGAAAGGCAGCTCTGGCAAACATTGAAGTGCTGTCATAAAAAAAGTCCCGTTACTGTTTAAAGGACACAGAGTATCAGTCTTACCAAATGGAAAAGTTCTGGAGATGGATGGTGGCCATTGCACAACATAAATATACTTAATGCCACTGAACTGTGCACTAAATGGCTAAGATGGTCAAAATTTATGTATATTTCTGAATTTAAAGAATGAAGACAAAAAAAGGAAGGTCTTAAAAATTAATTCATGGGGAGTTGCCTCAGTGGCTCAGTTGTTTAAGGGTCTGACTTCGGCTCAGGTCATGATCTCACAGCTCATGAGTTTGGGACACACGTCAGGCTCTGTGCTGACAGCTCGGAGCCTGCTTCCAATTCTGTGTCTCCCTCTCTCTCTCTGCCCCTCTTCTAATCATACTCTCTCTCAAAAATAAATAAACATTAAAAATTTTTTAATTAAAAATTAATCCATGGGATAGAATTTTAAAATTTGAGAAAGACCATCGAGGTAACCTTTCTTCATTCTGGAAGAGAGTTATTGGATGAGGTTTCTAAGCATGAATTCTCCTTAGGAAGTGGCACTCTGGCCTTGGAGGTGAAGAAACCTGAGCTCTAGAGTGTGGTCCTTACCATATTATGTTAAAACAGACAGACAGGTTTGCCAAATCAAGTCACTGTTCTTCCAACTCTGCACCATCAGAATAATATCCCCCAGGAATATTCTTCAACTGCCTTCAAAATATAAATGGAATGTCAGGATAGAATGAGGAGAAAGGGAGGACTTTTCTCTCCAAAGCCTCCTTTGCTTGTTCTTGAGAATCAGAAATGACTCCCCACCCCCAGGCCTCCAAATAACTAAAAGATGGCCCAGAATTCTACATTGACAAATCACCACCCAAGAGGGGGACACTTGGGCTTGAAGGAAGTCCTTGCGGGAGCTGACTTTGCTGTCTGTCATGCTAACGTGAATATAAAATGGTGACCGTTGTGTACAGTCAAGTTTATGGAACTCAGTCACAACGGTAGAGCATAGTAATAGCTCCTCTGTGTGCTTTCAGCCGCTACTCCTGCCTTCTCCACCCAGGACTTTGGGTAGAGCGTAACCTGTGATGCCATGTGCCACGGCCCTGGCGTCCCCAACCTGGTGGTAAGCGATAGTCCCAAGTGGTAGTAGTTCTAAGATAAATGCCCATGGTCTGAGATGATATATCTTCAGCAAATTAGGTTGCCCAGCATTTCCAAACCAGAGAGAAAAGTTAATTTGCATTTGATTCAAAGGAAGACTACAATATTAACGGACAAGGAGAAAAATAGCACTAATATGACCACAAAATAGAGCCTCTGAAAAACGGTGCTAATTGAGAAGCACAGAACACTTTTAAGACCATTTGATAGTGGGTTGAAAAAAGACAGTAAGTGAACATGATTAATTTTAACTGCAATTTACTACATACAGGCAGCACCCCCATATGGTGGACATTCTCCTGATCACTATATAAAACATGCAGTTACTTATATAGATCAGTATCACTCAAAGCATCTGAGAGAGAATCTTTGGGAATAGGGTCATAAAATCTGCATTTTTAATAACCTTTCCAGGAGATTCCGATGTATCTTGAATAGTAATAATAATAACAACTCATTTTATTGAGTTCTTACTATGTTCTAGCTACTACTACAATATTTTATCAGTGGCTTGAGAACCACTGATATGTATGATACTGCAGGGATAAAAATTTAGTATTACCCATAAATACAATGTCTTTCAGTATCTTAGACTTAACTCATAGTGCAGATTAAATTATCCCCTTCGGGTTTATGTTGATGTGTGGAACTTCTATCATGATCGTCTTATAATCCAGTTAAAATTTGGCTAAAGCCACATCTCTATGCCCATCATAGTAATGGGTTTTTGTACTTTGAAAGTACAAGGGCACAGATACAGGGGATTTTTTCCTAGATGTAAATAGGATCAAGTAATCTTGCTCATAGAAAGAGTTTTCAAGCTCTTTCTAACCTCAGAAATCTGAAAACCAGGAGAAGCCCTTATACGAATGTAATATTTTTAGCTGCTGTTACATCTTAAGTGCCTGGAAAATGTCATTACTGTCTTACACCCCAGATATTCATTAACTCCTTACTAGTACCCTTCTAAAAGTCTCCTTAGAGCTTGCCATATATTTTCTATTCAAAGGCATTTAAATCTTTATGTACTTACCAAAGAGGCAAAGACTGCTTCATGGAAACTTTAACCATTCATGGTACATAGATTTTGAAATAGGTAAAGAACATTTTCTACATGGGAGCAGGCTTAGTCACAAACTAGAAGTTTCTGTGCTTTCCTCAATTTATACCAAAGGAATACTGGCCAATGGTCATAAAAGAGAATCCTTGATTATCATAAGGAGAGTGGATTTTGACACCAGGCTGGCCTGAGACAGAAAGGTGTGCTAGCTGCTTACTAGCCATGTGACCTTGGGCAAGTTACTTTGTTCTTTAGTTTCTTCATCTGCAAAATGGGGATATTCATAATAAAACCTAAGTTGTGGGCCTGTTAGGGATATTCTCATATAACGCTTTCAGAACTGTGCCTTGCACACAGACTGTACTCAGCTACCGGTAGCCTTTTTGAATTAAAACTTTCTCTGATTATGTTCAAATTCATTTTATGATTTAAATGCTTGCTTTTACCTTTTCGTTCATTCAGGTTAAAAATAACACATGAAAAATAGGTTTTTCACCAGCATGTTTAAAATTCAACCAAAGCCACCATTTCATGTACTTTGCTATTGGGAGCTCCACGGAAATGTACAGACACAATTAGCAGTTATGTCAGAAAAATATCCCAGTAAATTTAATGCCATTTTTCTTAGTTGTGCGCACCAACCTAGTTTATTTTTTTAATCTATGAATACAGATAATAGTCAGTATTCAAAAGAACCAGAGCCAACATGAGGAAATATATACACAAATTATAATTGCATACGTTGAAGACAAGTTAGAATACATATATTAATTAGAAATAGGTATTAGGGAACACTCTGAAGGGTAACATATAAAACCAGTATGTTCTGTCATTAAAAAAAATTTTTTATGTTTTATTTATTTAGAAAGAGAGCACATACGTGAGTGGGAGAGAGGTAGAGAGAGGGAAAGAGAATCCCAAGCAGGCTTCCTGCTGTCAGTGGAGAGCCTGATGCAGGGCTCTATCCCACCAACTATGAGATCATAACCTGACCTGAAATTAGGTCAAACATTCAGCTGACTGAGCCACACAGGCGTCCCCCCGGGTTTTTTTGTTTTTTTGTTTTTTTTTTAGAGCTTAAAATTCTTCAAAAAAGGGTATTGATTCCAGCCTGATTCTGTTGCTATATCTTAAAACATGGACCCGCCAAAGCCGGGTAATACCAGGGCTGTATTTATGTGGGAATTCTTTCAGTTGCACTTTACCTTGTTCCAAACTCAGGTATTTAAAGGAGTCCGGCAGCTCGTGGGGGGTCCCTCCCACATAGACGGGGGAGTTCACCATCAGTGGCTGGGCTCCGGACTGCGACACATGCTCCCTCAGTTCATTCATGCTTGCCGATAAGATGGAGCCTTTCTTTTTAATAATCACTTTATTCCACTTTCCATCACAATAGGACAGCCCCAGCCATAGATCCACTTGTGTCAAGGTAAGACTGGTATTTAACCGGAAGCTCAATATTCCACTCTTCAGTTCCATCTGTATTTCACATTAAAAAAGAAAATAGGTATATAAAAAGACTGCAGAATGGCAGTTTGGGAGAGAGCAGAAGGTCAATTTCTTGTAGAAAAGCAACAAATTTCCCTGAAAGCACTCTATAAAAATGTTCCACTTTATTCTAAGCAGGACTGGAGTAACATATAATGGACTATTCTGTGAGCTTATAATTGATGTGAAGGATGTCATTTTGAGTCCAATTCATACCCACTAATGATCATACAATGTGATATGATATTATGTAGGCAAAAACTTGTATTATTATTTCTTTGGTACAACATAGGTAAATGATTCAACCCAAGCATAAGTAACTGAATGACTGAAGAGAATAGTTTGGACTACTTTTACTTGAGTTTTTAGAAAATGAGAAAATACTACTTCACATATCAACTTAATTTGGGGGGAAAATATGTCAAGACAATAAGAAAATGAAATGTCAAGCCTGATTAAGTTTATTTTAACTGGTTGGTGAACTCAATTTCAAATTTGTAAGATGAATTTTGATTCAATATTTCAGTTTTATTATTCTAAATCTCAAACTAACATAATTGCTTCTATGTGTATTCTTTTAAATTAAGGTGCCATTTTCTAATACGAATACATTTTACTCACATTTTCATGGTAAAGGAAATGCCTCCATATGTTTTCCTTCAAAATGTTACATGCAATTATTTTATCTACTATGTTTTTATTTTGTTAGAACTCAAATCAGCAAAAATAGGATATACTTAAAAATTTGATACCAATCATGTGAAATGAAATTAAATAATTCCAGATAAAATTACTTTTTTGATATAAATTCATCTTTGTGAAGTACATTGGATAAGGAGTCATTTATCTGTTCATTCAATAAATATTGAGTCCCCCACCATGTTCCATGAACTTTCTGCTCTAAGACAAACAGTGTTCCCGAGAATCACACTTTCTAATAGCAAATCTCTGGGGCAATACTATAACCAAGAGAGGAATAGGGCACAATGACAGCAAAGAAAGGATATACATTTTGTTCCTTGGGAACTGGGGAAGGT
This sequence comes from Suricata suricatta, assembly GCF_006229205.1. Classification (NCBI taxonomy): domain Eukaryota; kingdom Metazoa; phylum Chordata; class Mammalia; order Carnivora; family Herpestidae; genus Suricata; species Suricata suricatta. Next base: position 160,438,442 of record NC_043702.1, read on the forward strand.
TTAAATTAAGATTTTTGGAAGTATGTAAGATTCATGGAGAATGCTTCAACACAGGGAGATTAGCATGTTCAATGGCATGAGGATATGTATGAGCTCATTAGGTTTAGAAAAAAAGACTAAATTAGATAAGACAGAGGATGCATGGGTTGGGGGGAGATATGGGTATGGGTTAGAGAGAGTCTTGCCAGACATGTGGAAGCAAGGTTTTGTAGGGTTTTGAGTGATATGGAAAAATGTTCATCTTTCTCTTGTCTGTCTGACACCAAGAGGCTATATTCTTTCCAGTATTATCTTGTGCTAGAAGTTTCCCTTTAGGTCATAAGAAATTCATACTGGAAATGAAAGCTAGAGTGTAATTGGAAAAACCTATTAGGGAATCACTACAGTGGTGAGAAGAATGACAAGAACTATTGAAATAAAGATGACAATGGTGAAAACAGTAAAAACTCAGTCAAAGAGGTATTTTTAAAATGCAACTCAGCTTTTAAAGTCTCAGCAGGACATGGCAAACAGCTGAATGTATTAAATGAGTAAAAGAAAGTCAAGGATACCGATGGTCCTTCTTGCCTGGGTGTGTTTTACCACCATCACAATATGGGAAGCACTAGAAAGAAAGACTTGATATTATCATTGTCAGTGAGGAGTGAGGTCAATTTTAAACATACTGAGTTTGAAATGTCTATAAAACATTCAGAAGAAACTTTTTTTGAGGCAGCTGAACATAAAGATAGACCAGTAAAATAGACAAGGTTTATGAAAGGTTAAATAAGATCATCCAGTTAGTATCAAAGCAGGGAAAAGAGAGTCCTCAGCAAGACTAACATTTTAAGGGGAAGGTAGAGTAGATGTAATTCTTTAAGTTAACAATGATCTTCTTAGAGAAGCCAAGGATTTAATGAAAATCAAGAGCAACTAGTATTTTGGAAAGTCAGTAGGGAAGAATATTTTAAGAAGAAAAGATGACAGTAGAAGATCAAGTAAATAAGGACTGAAAATTTTCTCTTAGACTAGAAAATGCAGGGGTCACTGGCAATGTTTGAAAGTTCTGCAGTGAAATGGGTAGAGGTAGGAACTGTATTTACAGTAGTTTGAGGACTAAGGTGTAATATATAAAAAAAAAAATAAAGTGAAAAGAACCACACTAAAATCTTTCAATGTAATAGACTCTGAAGGGAAGAGAAATACAACAGAGGAGTTTCTAAGTTTTCAAAAGGAAAAATATTTATGATAAATGAGGCCTAACCATGTTATACATTGAGGGAGAAGAGCCTATGTAGAAGGAACATTGGAACCTAACAAAAGGGATAATTTGTGGCACAAGATCTTTCAGGAGAAGGAAGAGAATCTAGAGTAAAGGTAGAAATATGAACTTTGGTTGGAAGCATGGTAATTATATATTTGTCCTCCTGATTCAGGAGAGAGTGAAACCAAGACTTGGCTCATAAAAAAAGTTGTAGGTTAAATGTTTGGAAGTTGAGGAGATTGTGTTTCTATCCATTATAAGAATGAGACTACCTGAAGACATTCAGGTTGTGGTGGTTCCTAGTCCTGACATTCTTTGTCTTTCATGTTCTACATCTAATCTATGAGCAGATCCTATAAGCAATAAATATTGTTGAATGAAGGAATTAGGAACCTCAAGACTCAGTGTCACCAGTCTTCATACCTGTATCAGTTCTCCTATGGTGTTCAGTAAACTGGCTGTTGAAACTGAAATGTGAGGGGGCTAAACTCATTGACTCAGTTGTGGAATTGAAGATACAAGTTGATGGTTTTGGCAGAAAAAAAATGTTTGAAAAGCTGTATTATGGTGTCTAAGGAAGGGAGCAAGTAAGTTAAACAAAAAATGGTTTAATAGCCAATGGTCTCAATGTCTTTGTGAACTCAGTAAGAGAGAATGAGAGTTGAAAGAGTAGGAAGTTATACTTTGAGATTTAAGAGTTTAGCAGTAAAAACTTTCTAAGCTAATCAAGTTCCAGGGGATAGCCATGTATGCTGAAGCTACTTAGGATAACAGGAAGAATTTTTTTCTGAGGAATAATCTGTGAGAAGCTTAGGTCCTCAGAGACAGAGGAGGAGAATGTAAGTTCTACAAATGTCTGCTTCCTTTATAGCTATATTGCAAGTACTAAAAGAAACCCTAGCACACAGTAGACACTCAATATATATTTATCAAAATGTTTTGATTCTTTAAGGTTTATTTCATTAAAGCTTAAAATTAACATTATTCAATAAAGTGATTTATTATATTTTCAAGGTCAATGAATGGAAGAAGATGAGGGTTGGATGTGAGTATATCAGGATGTGTGAGCCTCCAAAAGAGGAAAGTGCTTCTTGAGAAAAAAGGCCAAACGATAAATGTCTTTGTATTCTCTCCAAGATTTATACACTTGTAGATGCTTTAAGAATGCTGAGTGAGAATCACAAGATAAATTCATTCATATGTTCACTCATTCATTCATCAAATAATACTTATCAAATATTTAATAAGTGCAAGAATTAGGCATTGAAGAGGTGCCTGGGTGGCTCAGTTGGTTAAGCTTCCAACTTCAGCTCAGGTCATGATCTCACAGTTCATGAGTTCCAGCCCTGTACTGGGCTCTGTGCTGACAGCTAAGAGCCCAAAGAATGCTTCAGATTCCATGTCTCCCCCTCTCCCTTCCCTTCCCAACTCATTCTCTCTTTCTTTCTCTCTCTTGCAAAAATAAACATTAAAAAATTTAAAAAGTTAAAGCAAAAAAGAGTTAGGCACTGAAATAGAACTGTAAAGAAGATAGCCAAAATTCCTCTGTTAAGAAATATTACATTTCAGAAAGGGAGGCCAATAGTAAACAAGAGGACAAATAAATACTTTAAATAGGATGAAGTTATAATAAATTCTATGAAGGAATATATTTCCTTACCTCGGCAGCAAATTTGACATTATATAATCTAGGAATGTACAAAATCAATGAACTGAAAATATCTCAGAATCATAAAATCACCAAGACTTGTGTTTTATTACCTATTTGCCTAGATATGACCAATGAGATTAAGGTGCTCATAATTTTCCCTTGATTCTACGTAAGTTCTTTAAAATAACTTTGTAAAAAATTTACATTTTAATAACATACTTATTTTTGGGCAATGATATCTGACTATCTGATTAAAGGCAAATAAAAGCAATTACACTTGCCGACTGTATTTAGAGAAATCTATAAAACTTTATAGCAGCTCTGTTTGCCATGGCAAAAACATGGAAATAACCATATGTCATTGACAGGAGAAGAGATAAATTACACAGCCATGAAAATATATACCTACATGGAGAACATGAGTGACTCAGAAAATGATCTCTAGTGCAAAAAACAATTGCCCAAGGTAGAGTATAATGCAACTTTTATAAATGTCAAAAACAAGAATTGTCAGGCATTCATTTTGATCAAACTGTAGCTACATGCAAGGAGATGGTAAACACAAAATTCTAATTATGTATTACCTCTAAAGGGAGATAGGGAAATGAGATAGGAAAGACCCTATAAGTAAAGGCAAAAAATATTTTAATTCTTGGGTTGGGTGATAGGTTCATGAATGTTTACTGTACTTTTATACTTTACTTTGTGTATGTGAGTGTATAATATGAAGCATTAATACATATAGTTTTGACACTATTATATAAAAAATAACAAAGGAAATATAACATTTTTCAGATGTTGGGAAACTAAGTGGGTTTTTTTTAATAATTCCTCATAATAACTCTGCTTGGCTAAAATTACTATTTTCACAGTAATAATTGTCATTTAAAACAAATCGTGATCCTAAAGCACAAAATGTTTCACAAGACTCCAAAACTAAAAATGACTTAAGAAAATGAAAATAAAAATGAATTTCAAGAGAAACCCCAATTTAGCAAAATATTAACACATGCCTTTTTTATGTTAAAGTTATATCTGATATTTTTAAGTAAATTTAACTAAGTTAATTCACATACAGCAAGAAAATCAGGCCCATCTTTGTTATAAGCAAAAAGAAGCAATCCATTCAATTGGTCGGTTCTGAACTTCAAGGAAATCTCAAAATCCATTCCACCATGAAATGTGTGAGATGGAAGTTCCAGGAACCCTTTAAAGAAAAGAATAGTACATATCAGCATGTGTAAAGCAATAGGCCAGCATTATAAAGGTGTGACAAAAAGGAGGACATCTTTGAGTACATTTGTCATTGGGTAAATCTCTCGCAAAAGAAAATGCAAATCAATGTTGAGAAATCCCCCTTGTAATCGTACAGAAGTAGCAGAATGAACTTGCTACACATTTTAGGAGGAAGTATTTTACTCTGTAAATCATGGATATAATTAAGACTATTACTGTTTTATATTAGGATTCACAATAAGAAATTCCATTGACTAAGAGAAATTCAGAATAATGACAGTGTTGAGAAAAAACCCAGACTAGGATATTATTTATCTTTCTGCAACTTAATAAGTAACCAGCTTAGTTATAAATGTAGGAAGCAGAGGGGAGCTTTTATTTGAAGAAGTATGATCCACCAGGCCGCCATATTCCCAACCACCTCGTTACCCTGGGTGACAGGCAGAGACTGGGCTGGGGAGGCACACTGCTCCTGGCATTTGCAGCAGCCTTTGGAGCAATGGCAGTGATGGCCGTGACATCCTCCAGCTCCTCCTCGCTAACCTACACACCCATTACATAGCTGAAATTTTACTCTCAAGAATATTGTCCATCTATACAATGGATAAATAGATATTTGTGGATTCACCTGGTAAATAAAACACTTCTGAAACATCTTTCCAAGTAAAACTACATTCTAAGTAAAGCAAATGACTTACCAAAAGATACTTTTGACACTACTGTATATAAACTGAGGATTGCCATGGGGTAACAGCAATCTGACACACAAATATACATCCATGAGTCTTACAACTTATATTACATATTCAGACATGGAGGCTCTATTTATGTGTATCATGGCATAACTGGTTAAGTCTGGGACACTAGGTTCATATGAGGTCAAAGTAATTGGACCGGAGGGATGAAATTGTGCAAAGGATAGGATTCACATGTTGGGCAACCTCTGGAGTCGATTTCTAAACCTTACCTGCTCCTAGGAACTGGGCTCCCTCTTGTAACGAAGTGGGGCATCCCTCCCAGGGGTTATACACGTTGCGTTGCTCCTCAGCGCTCTGCCAAACCAGAGGCTCCCAAATAGCAAAGGGATTATAATTCTTCATAAAGTACATATCCTTGACACAGCCCACAAAACCTTTTTGGATTATGTCTGTAGGAGTTGATACATATCACAAAATATGTATTTTGAAAAACTCTTTCAAAGCAATTAATTTTATGTGCCATTCACATAGCAGGCAAGGGCTCTCGCTATGTATTTACTGCAAACCTCTTAATGATTCATGTAAACACCACATACTTACCTATGCTAAGTAGTAACAATTATAATGTTTAGTCCTGGTCAGACACACTGTATCCACGGAAATAGATGTTTACACAAAAACTTTGGTTTTATTTCAGTAACCAGAATAAGGCCTTCTGAACCAACAAGGAGATTTCATCTGCCACTAACCTTAGTAAAAGTATTGTAACAAGTTTTAAAAGTAATTTTGAAGAAAGTGTTTCTATTAATGTATAGTTTGTAGTTTAGTTCTTTCATCATTATGAACCAGTCTGTTAAACAAGGCAATCATTTGATTTCATATTTAGGAATTAATGTAATATTGACCTTAATTTTAGAACTCCCTAAGCCAGGCAGAGGTAGGGTTTATGAACATAGCAAAGAGGGTGGTAATAGTGATTGGGAAAAAAATAAAGTGAGCAAATGAGAGAATTGGAGCTGGAGAACAAGAAAATAATAGAGAAGAGTGAGCATTGCAGCTAAGGTCCCATTTCATCCAGTGATGTCCCTACTGATGAACATGAAGCTTCTTTCTCAGCTTTTGAGTTTATGAGTTGATTCTAGGGAAGGTATTCACCAGCCATCAAAGTTCTACAAGCTCAATTTATATGCACAAAGTCAGACTATTTATAATGGAGATATGTCCTCTACAGGAAGGGTACTTGGAATCAGGTATGCTCTCCTCCTGGTGCCTATTTGTGCCGTCGCCAAGACATGTGCTTGATGGATAAAGAACCGGGGCAAAGGTCTGAGAGCTCTCTCTCTCTCTTTCCCTCTCTCTCTCCTTCCCTCCCTCCCTCCCTCTCTCTCTCTCTCTCTCTCTCTCTCTCTCTCTCTCTCTCTCTCTATCTCTACCTCCCTCTGTCTCTCTCTCTCTCTTTCTCTCTAGTGTGTCTGTGTATGAATGTTTTCAAGAGACTTCTCTCTCTACCCATCTAAAGTAGTCCAATAAAAACCCTCTCTACTCTAGAGAAATTTCTGGGGAGGTAACTATATTTAGTCTTGGGCATTGAAAATATATCCTTCTCCAAATTTCACTGAAAACATTTTATTCCTTTTGATCTTCATCATAATTCCCTGAAGAACCCCATCCACGAACAATTTATATTTATTTAGGTTCTAGCTCATTTGTAATATTTATGTAGTTATATTTTAATTCCTGGAAGAGACCAAGGTGATACCTTATGCCCTTCAATGAAGACTTGAGAAAACTACCCTAAAATCTTAGCAATGCATTTGCAAGGGTGATTTTTTTTTTCTGCCTAAGGTTAATTCTGTCTATGGTAGCTTGTTTTGATTTCATTTTGAATCTGGTTTTGTTCTCTCATTCCAAAAATATAGGAATTATTTTGTTTCTGTCTCAATTATAGTATTTATGGCATTTGCTTGGCATTATATATTTATGTATTTGTACCCTCTATTGTGGCAAAGACCACATTTTATTCATCTATGGATACCTAAGGTCTGGTTTAGAACTGATCACTTGTTCAATACTCAGGGAAGTTTCTTTACCCTGTTTAGAGTACAAATCAAGCCCATAGTTTTATATTTTTATGTTGCTTTAGTTTAAAATCTTAGAAAAATTGACACATAATTCTAAAACAACATATGTTTTAAGTTTATTTATTTATTTTGAGAGAGGGAGAGAGAGGGGGCACAACCAGGGGAGGGGGAGGGGGAGAGAGAGAATCCTAAGCAGGCTCTACACTGTCGCTCAGAGCCCAATGAGGGGCTTGATCTCATGAACTGTGAGATCATGACGTAAGCCAAAATCAAGAGTTGGATGCCTAACTGACTGACCACCCACATGCCCATAAAATAACATGTTTTTGACTGAAATTAGTATCATTCATTTCAAAAGTTTAATACATTTTTTATTAAACTCTTTTTATATACAAGGGCTGGCACCAAGAATTTCAATGCATATAATACATGGTTCCTTTAGAAAAGAAGAAATCTAAGGGACATTTTTGTCATGATACAGGGAATACAGCATGAGATAAAATATACTACTATTAATCATACCCTAATATCATGTATTCATACTTGATTCTGTTGTAAATGTTGATGACAACATATAAATCCTATTAGCAAACTCACCAGAATCCTTCCTGAGGATGGTATAATCCTGTGGAAGCCCGCCCACAAACACTCCCGTGTTCCCTCCAATAATGGTGCTCCCATTCGGGGTGGCCGAGGAACCTATGGAAAAGGAGATGAGGATTCTAACTTCACCAGGATAATCTGGGTTCTACTCACTTAAATGATTAAGCCCTTCACTAAGCTTCTGGACACCACTCTTTCTTGGTTCTCCTCTTTGTTGTCTTTCTTCAATGGTTCTTCCTTGATGTCCCAACCTCTTGATGCTGAAAGGACCAGGTTTCTTGACCTCTCAGATCTCTTTCTTTCTCCACATACACAGATGTCCTATGTCCTCTAGAGGATGAGTTGGAGTGTTTGGCACCTATGTGAACCACCGGGCCCAAAAAGCAGAAGAGGCCTGGGTCCCAAGCTATGTTCTGTAACAGTGCACATCTGTTATGATTTCTAACTCCATTCTTCCTTTAAAGGAGAGGGATTTATTTTCACCTCAGACTCAGAGTATAAACCACCCTAGTTAGCCTTATTTTCATGTGGTCCCTTGGTGTTAAATGCACGCCGTCCTTAGCTGGCAATTCCCAATGTGTATCTTTAATCTGGAACTCTTCCCTGATCTCAGACTTGTACCCACAAGTCTACCTGATATTTGCACTTGGATGCCTCATAGACATCTAAGACTGAATGTGTTAATGCTGAACGTCTCTATCTATATCAGCTTTTCCCATGATCCTGTCAACCTTTGTTATGGCAGCCACATTCTTCCAGGTGCCCAGGCTCCAAACTTAGCAGTCATGTTCTCCATTAGGGACTGGCAAACTCGTTCTGTAAAGGGCAGGTAGTACATAATTGAGGCTTTGTAGACCAGGTAGCTTCAAGTGGCCACAGGCAATACAAAACAAATGGGTACAGGTGGACTCCAATAAAACTTTATAAAACAATGATGAGCAGGATATGGCCCACAAGTAGTTTGCCAATCCTGCTCCGCTTGAATCAAATACTTGTTTGTTTTTTTTAAAGTAAGCTTCCCACCCAGCACAGAGCCCAATACGGGGATTGAAAGTACAACCTCAAGATCAAGACTTGAGCTGAGATCAAGAATCAAACGTTTAACCAACTGAGCCACCCAGGCACCTGTTGATCAAATCTTTTTAATTTAACATTTACAATATACCCAGATTTCTCATTATATCCACAATTTTACTTCCTTCATTCAAGAAACCATTTTTATCGCCTGAATTATTTTATAATTATTACAGAATTTATTAACTGTTCTCCATGTTTCCACAATTGTTACCTTTAAAATTCATTTCAAAAAAGCAGTCAGTGTTCCTTTTAAAGAAGTCATATCATGTCACTCACCTCTTGTAATTCTCCAATGGCTTCCCTTTTTCCAAGTAAAAGTCCACAAGACTCTAGGTAAGAAGCCCTAATGCCTCCCTAATTGCAGCCTATTATTAGCCCCTTCACCCACTCTTTCTCATACTGACCTCTTTGCTGGTCCTTAACATGCCAAACATTTGTTCCTACTTGGGCCCCGGTACCTACTATTCCCTTAACTTGAAACATTCTTTTCCAGGATATTTTCCTGGCTTATCCACCTACTCTCTTTAGGTCTCTGTTCAAATGTCACCTTATCAAAGAGGACTTTTCTAACAGTCTTTTATGAAATCAAAACATTCCCCCCTCCAGTACATGCCTACACACACACACACACACACACACACACACACACACACTCTCTCTCTCTCTCTCTCTCTCTCTCTCTCTGTCTCTCTGTCTCTCTGTCTCTCTCTCATCTTGCTTTATTATTCTCAAAGTATACCAGTACCTGATACTTGTTCAATATTTATTCTGTTTCCTACTCCTCTTCCATCTAAAATGTAAATTCTGTTCTTCGCACCCAGTGTTTCTAGAGCAATCCCTGGGACACAGTAGGTGCTCATTAAAATTCTACATTTCCTGAATATATTAATAAAAGCCTGGATCATCATACATGTATTGTAAGTGTTTTACAGTTTTCTAAGGATGGCAGAGAGGTTAGGATGGAAAGATACTAAACTTAAAATTGCAAAGACAGGATAAGTAAGTGTTCTATGAATCCTGCCTACATGCTGTGCAAATTGGGAAAAGCTATTTACCTAGCCTGAGCCTAGTTTCATCATTTCTAAAATGCATTTAATAACTGCTTTACTTCATTTGCCTTCCACAGGTCAAAAATAAAATGAGAGAACATACATAACCCCCCTTGCAAACCGTAAGGCATTGCAAAAGACAAAATTGCTACCAATGACTTTGTTGTTATTTTTGTTTTCCTGAAACCATGCATAAATGAAGAAATGGTTGTCAGACTTCATCATTTTAGGAGTACCCTTAAAGACAAGTTCAACAGCAATTTGGACAAAATTGAGAGGAAATAAAGGTGCAAAAAAAGAGATGTAGAAATATAAACAACAGAAAAGTATGGCAACATTAGCATGTCAATAGAACCATTTATATATATATATGTATATATATATATATGGTTCTTACCTGTATACTGCCCATCGAGGGTAATTTGGCCAAAAGTCTGATGCCTAATAGCAATTATTTCATGCCATTCACCATCACTATATTGTTTACCACCATCATTAGTTGTAGTAACTTCCACTGAAGAACCCTAAGGAAACAAACGAGTGACTGATGAATAAATATATATGTTTATAAACTCACACATATATTTGTAGATTTGTTAAAAACCAATTTATAAATTTTGGCATGCTCGTGATGTGCACATGCATACATTTCAAACATAACTTGAGGTGACAGTTGATACCTCACATCATTCTGGATTTTCTGTGATGTCCTCCTGTAAACAGTACTCAAACCTGAAAATACCTTTTCTGTAGAATATAAATCTCTTAAAAGTCACTTGCATTTTGAGAACTTATGTTCATTAGAAAGATAATGAATTTTCTACTCTAAAATTTTAGCTCTTAAAAATTTTGGTAGAAATATGAAAAAAGAATTTAAAACTAATAAAACACCATTGAATCTATATTGTCTTAGAGATCAAAAAAAAAAAACCTGGCAAAAAGTTCTTCTCTGGCAAAAACTTTCACCATACTGCTAATAAGTAGAAGGAATGAGATTTGTATAAAAATTGGCCAGTTGTCTACACATTGAACATAAATGTGCAGTTAAACTTAGTACTCAATGCTTTGTAGTCTTAAGTCTAGCACTTATATTGAAGGTCATTTTATCATAGTTAAAAATGAGTTCCTAAGCAGATAAGAGGAGGAAATGCAGGGGTGCCTGGATGGCTCTGTCAGTTAAGAATGAACTTCAGCTCAGGTCAAGATCTCAGGGTTCATGAACTCAAGCCCCATTTCAGGCTCTCTGCTGTTAGCACAGAATCTGCTTCAGATCCTTTGCCCCCCTTTCTCTCTGCCCCTCCTTGGCTCTCTCTCTCTTAAAAAAAATAAATGGGGGCACCTGGGTAGCTCAGTCGGTTACATGGCTGACTTCAGCTCAGGCCTTGATCTTACCGTCTGTGAATTTGAGCACCAAATCAAGCTCTGTGCTGACAGCTGGGAGCCTGGAGCCTGCTTCAGATTCGGTGTCTCCCCCCTCTCTCTGCCTCTCCCCTGCTAGCTCTTTGTCTCTGTCTCTCTCTCAAAAACAATCAACATTAAAATTTTTAAATAAATAAATAAATAAATAAATAAATAAATAAAATAAACATTAAAAAAAGTTAAGGGTAGGAAATGGCAGATATCAAGAGCAGAGTTTAGCAGAAAGGAGGTGAGGGTAAGGAAATAGAGAAAGAAGTAGAAGAGAAATCTTCCATCTGATTACTTCCTAGCCCAGTAAACACTTTTTGGCATATCATGTTTAGTACAGTGTTATTCTTTTAGTATTGGTGAGGAAATAAGCCTAGGTAGAAGATAGTTCAACTTTGTCACCATCATCAGTTACTGCTACTACTATCAAAGAAAAAAAATAACCAGAAAATTACTCCAAACCTTCAAAATGAAAATAAACTTTTTTTTTTTAAAAAAAAATTATTTTTATGTTCTTTATTTATTTTTGAGAGACAGAGAGAGACAGCGCGAGCAGGGGAGGGGCAGAGAGAGAAGGAGACACAGAATCCGAAGCAGGCTCCAGGCTCTGAGCTAGCTGTCAGCACAGAGCCCGACACAGGGCTCAAACCCAGGAACCGTGAGATCATGACCCAAGCCGAAGCCGGACGCTTAACCAACTGAGCCACCCAGGTGCCCCAAAACTTTGTTCTTAATAAAGGTAATTTTCTAAGCAATAAGTAACTTCAAATCCAAAAAAAAAAAAAAAAGCTTAAACCAAAATAGGAATGGGAAAAATATTGCAAATTTTTTTTTAATTCATTGGAGCACTCGGCCAAACTCCTATAATTTTGGAATACTATTTTTCAAAAAGAGAAAAGTAATAATTATCTGATGTAATTGAAGATTTTATCACAAAATGTGCAAGGTGAGTCATACCATCTTAAGTAAAACATTTCTGTTTGTATTTCCCTAAAATCGCTTTGGCAACATAACATGTCCATTGGACACATTTAATTGGCTCCTGTCAGGCCTCATACAGAGCATGACAACATGTATGACATACAGAAATTCATATTACAAAAAAAACAGCTTTTAATTTCCCATGAGTGTGAGTGGATTGTTTCTCATGTGGACAGTATCCCAACTTTTATAGACAACTCGATCAGCTAGAAAGATGACCATTTGGTAAATCCATTTTCTAGTCCTTGAATTTTTGTAGGTTGCCTTTCTTTAGATCTCTTTCCTCTACATACTCTTATTTTCTTCAACTCTATTTCAACATTTTAATATTTTACAAACACACATTTCATTATCGTAGTTTAATAATTAAAACCAGAACTGGTGTCGTGCCCAATTAATGTGCCCTGGTAGCATGCCCATTAGTTTTTCCATTAGTGAATTCAACAATACTAATGGGATTACTAGCATGGGATGCTAATTGGGCGTGACATAAGAAACTGGCTTACTTCTTAGCATACCCTTGCTAATGATGAAATTAATGAGCATTTTATTAAATGCTGTCTCATCAAAGTGTACTTAGTTAGCGTTAAAATTGTTACAAACGATGCTGCATTCTAAAGATCAGGTGTCTGAGTAAGTGGTTCTTCATATTATATTTGGCAACAATTTGAAGAATTAATAGTTCTCTACATCAGAAATCACATTTATTGGAGACAAATTCAAGTACATAACGTACAGCTTCAGGATGCCAAATTTGCTTTATACTTGGAAGAACCTAGCATATTATTCTTAGATGATCATTTGAAATATATGCACCACCACCAATGTAAAGAGAATAATTCTGCAGTCGATTCTCATGTCCTAGCAGGTAGTTTATTAATTCCATTTGGGAAACATCAGATATGTTCAATAAATGCCATTCATACGTGTTTGCAGTTGTCTTCTAAGTGAAATCAGAAGGTTATGTGAATTTCTTTTTAACATCACTGAACATGAAACATTTAAGTCATTACCACAAGTCATTATTGGTCAATAAAATATCATTTAATCAGGTATATATAGAAATTGAAATTAATCAAATAAAGAATGGGAGATGATAACTCTTAGAAACCTAGCCAAAAAAATACAGCAATTAAGAATCAGAGGAACTTTTCTTTACTATAACTCTTCACAATGATTCCAAGTGTTCAGTTCATAATATGTAAACACATATTCAATTTTAAATATTATGAATGCCCCTACCTCACATATTTATTCATAGAATACATTCTATCATTAAAAGGGAAACCAAATAAGTTTTTATACCTATAGCATCATGTAGGATTACACTGTTTTATAAGGATTTTATTACTTAAATTTATTAACATATTTTTAAAAACACATATACAATAACTTCAAGTTGTTTTGAAACGATGTGCTAGACAGCAGTGACTTTAAATTAAGGCTTTTTTCACAATTCAAATGTAACTATTTTGAATGGATTCAGGACAATAACTTAAAAATAATCATCACTTAAAGTCAAAGTTTCTAACAAATTGAGAAATTAAAACAAATAAGAACTAAATTGTTAAATAATCATTGAAGAGCTGGAAATTTTATCCTAGAAAATGGGTAATTTTCTTCAATTATGAGTCTACTTTACCAATAGTTATTGAGTTAGTCAGTCAGTCAATTTTTCAACAAATATTTATTTATTGAGCATGTGCCACATTCTAAGAACTTAGCCATAAGGATAAGTTTCAGGACAAAGCAGAAAGACTTTGCCCTTACTGGTCTCTACAGTCTGATACCAAAGACACATTAAGCAAGTAACTACTGGTCTAATGAGTACAGTAAGGTGTTCATCAGATAATCTTATCTCATACAAAGTCAAATGAAAGAGAACTGACAAAACATAAATAATTTGAACATCAACGGGAAGCAGATAAAACAAACTTTTAACTTCTTTAAATCTGGAACATCTCTAACTTTCTACAAGTAGCTATATTCCATATTCCTTCTAAACGGAGAACAAACAATGCAAGAATATTCAAAATTTTCTCCATTCCTCCAGTTCAACAAAGTTTTGTCTGCAAATATGTGGAGCCTTTAAGAAAAAGTTAGGGAGCCTGCATTAGAGTATAAATTCCTTGGTAGTGGGCAAGGACACAGCCTCTGCTAGCTTGGGCTCACTGCTTCATGCATCGATGGCATCAGGTTCCCAGACCACTTAGTATAGTATATCTGATTACACTTTCTCAAGTCCATCCTAAGCTAATCCTGCTCAACTATTACCTTATGTTTTTTTAAAACAAATTTATTCTTACTTTCCTGAAAATGCAGGCTACTTTTGCCTCATGGAGAGATACTATTATTCCAGACAAAAATTCACTTGCCAGGCCTCATTAAACCCTTCCCATTCCCCTGCTCCTCCAACTTTTGGCTACACCAATTTGATTAACACTTGGGTAGCACCTACCAACTTTTTATACAGGTTAGGATTTGAGTATAGAGAGTGGGGACAGAGCAGCTGAAAAAGCTAATGACAGAGATGAATGCTCTAAGTAATTATCTGAGGGTGAAAGGAAAGGGGCAGAAGTGATTGTCAATGCCTTGTGAATGAATGTTCCCTGGACGCTGCTATCTTCTCTTACACTGGACTGTCTATCTGATCACTGAAAAGACAATGAAAAAGATGACAGAGGGGCACCTGGGTGGCCCAGTCGGTTAAGCCTCTGACTTCGACTCAGGTCATGATATCACGTTCGTGGGTTCAAGCCCCACGACAGGCTCTGTGCTGACAGCTCAGGGCCTGGAGCCTGCTTCTGGTTCTGTGTCTCCTTCTCTCTCTGCCCTTCCCCCTCTCATGCTCCTTTTCTCTCTGGATCAAAAATAAATAAAACATTAAAAAATTAGAAAAGAAAAAAGAAAAGGATGACAGAGAGTTTTCTGGAAACCATTCTCAGGGTCATAATGACAATACAGTGCCTGAGTGGAATTAGCTCATTTATCCTCCTGCTTCTGCAGCATGTTAAGGTACTGCATTCTTCCCAAAGGGAAACAACACTGTCCAAAGAAGTGGTAGTCATGCTTCAGGTTTGGTAAAATCATTTTTGGATTAATTCTGCAAAGACTTTGCCCCACATGTTGTGAGTGCCTCTGTGTGTGTGTGTGTGTGTGTGTGTGTGTGTGTGTGTGTGTGTGTGCCCGCACTGTGCATACGGTACTGGCGATGAACAACCTAGGTCAGTATACGGTTCCCAATGCAGCTCTAGGATGGGTGCATCTAGAACCACACAGACATGGGGATGGACATTGACACTGAACGTGACCAACTGTAACCGTGAGGCAGTGCCAAGCCACGATAGGACACCTCTCTGAGTCCTGCTCTTTTCCTGTGCTGTCCAACTTGGCCAGAGACTCTATTCTCCAACTGTGGGAGAAAGGGTCCAGTGAGCACATGGCAGGAGTGCATTTTGGCCATTTCTCATGAGTGTGCTCCCAGAGCATACCTGTGTAACACAGTGCCTGCAGTACAAAAGTTGTTTAACAAAATGACATTGAAGGAAAAACACTAAATCCAGCGCCAGTGTCGTCACTAAATTAGTGTGAGACCCTAGTTAAGCTGTTTCATCTAAAGCAGGGATGAAAACAATACCAACCTCAAGCAGCTACTTCAAGAATGAAGTCCGATAGTTATTAAGTAGACTTTTTAAAAAAATTTTTTAATGTTTTATTTATTTTTGATACAGAGAGAGACAGAGCATGAGAGGGGGAGGGGTAGAGACAGGAAACACAGAACCGGAAGCAGGCTCCAGGCTCTGAGCTGGCTGTCAGCACAGAGCCCAACGCGAGGCTCGAACCCACGAACGTGAGATCTGACCTGAGCCGAAGTCGGAGGCTTAACCAACTGAGCCACCCAGGCGCCCCTGAAGTCCAATAGTTAATGTGAACCCACTTTGTATACTTTAAAGGCACTAGGACTAAGTGTTTATACAATTAAGGTTTTCTCTATCTGGCGTCTTTTCAAATATTCCCAGATATTAGAATATAGGTTGAGGGAAGAAACGCAGAGCTAGATTTTTCTTTCTCATTGACATTCTTCTATTTTACTGTACTGTTTCCTTTCTTTTCACGATTTTTGTTGATTTTTACCGTTTAGCATTTAGTCTCTCTTTTCACCTTGTTAATTTGGACGTTCTGGGAACATTTTCATTCTATCAATAATTAATGTCTTTTTCACAGCATGCAAAATAAAACATTTTTGCCTATTTATTTTACAAAAATAAGACACCAAAGAGATCTCTCTTCCAACTGCCTTCTCCACGAGGTGGATACTTTTAGAAACATTTACATCCCATATCTTTCCATCTCCTTCAGCTTTCAGCAATTTTAGCACCAAACAACGATTAGAGGTTTGTTTGTCCACTTTGCCTTTGCCACATTTCAAAGATTCTTTGGCAGTGTAAAACACATTTCTAGTCACACTGTCATTAAATATTTAAGTTGAACTTAATATTGCCAGGTTTGATATTCACCACTGCTTTTCTTCTTTATAGTTCAGACTTTTTTTTTTCCTTTTGGTTAGAAGTCTTGCTGATATATTTCCTTCCAATATGGCACATGAATGGTATTTTATCTGAGTTTGGTGCATTTAACAAGCATTATTCTTTCATATTAATAAGCAGTATAACACTAGAGTTAGAAATCATGGTCTTGGGGCGCCTGGGTGGCTCAGTTGGCTAAGTGTCTGGCTTCAGCTCAGGTCATGATCTCACTGTTCGTGGGTCCGAGCCCCACGTCAGGCTCTGTGCTGACAGCTAGCTCAAAGCCTGGAGCCTCCTTCAGATTCTGTGTCTCCCTCTTGCTCTGACCCTCCCCTGCTCGCACTATCTGTTTCTCAAAAGTAAATAAAAGACATAAAAAATTTTTAATAAAAATATTATGGTCTTTGGAGGTGGATTGCCTGGGTGGCAGTCCTGGCTTCAGCACTGATTAGCTGGATGATATCAGGGAAATTAATTTAACTGTGGCTCAGATTGTACTTTTACTTGTAAAGTGGGATTCAGAATATCCACCTCAGAGTTGTTGTGGTACTTAAATGTGTGTGTGTGTGTACATTGAGTGAACACTTAGAATAATGTCTGGCACATAGAGATCCTATAGGAGCATTAGTTTTGCTTAATCTTGACTAGAACTTCATCAATCCTTTCAATAAATTTATAATTCATTCTTTCTAAGAAGGAGATGCTCTCCGACTTTATATTTCATTTTCTCTCATCCTTTGTATCCTTTTTATTGTACAGGTGTTGTTTCTTCTCCTTTTGAGTTTCTTCTTTATAGTCTCCATCTTTTTAAATCTTGTTACATATTTTGACCTGCTAATCTGAGGCTCAGCAGTGTCTTCCTTCTAATTAATTTCCTTAAAGTTCTCAAATGGTAAATAATATTTTCAGTTCTATAACTGAATCAACCCCAGCCTACTAGGTGTTTTCTTTTCTTTCCCAATTGCCATCTGCCTGGCCTTCTGAGGCAGCCGCTGCTTCTCCCAATCTCTCTGGCTGCTGGATACACATGTGATGTTATTTCTTCTTTGCTCACTCACTGCCCACCTTTTGGCACCCCTTAAGGAACTGCAGTTCTAAGGGACACACAGAAGGGCCTGAGGACCTATCAAATACTGGCCTTGTAGTTACCTGATCCTGGTTGAAATACCAGGCATAAACCTTTCTTCCT
Organism: Suricata suricatta; assembly: GCF_006229205.1. Taxonomy (NCBI): domain Eukaryota; kingdom Metazoa; phylum Chordata; class Mammalia; order Carnivora; family Herpestidae; genus Suricata; species Suricata suricatta. The sequence continues at coordinate 160,456,183 of NC_043702.1, forward strand.
TGGTTTTTCTAGTTGTCAACTCATGGCTCTTCCAATATCCTGAAACAAGAAGGGCCCACCCTGCCTCTTGAGACCCCTGCAAGGAGCCTGAAATGATGCTCAAATACACCTAGTCCAGCAGGCCCTGCTTTCCTTTCCTCTCCAAGGTGTGTGGGTCTTCAGGGTGTATTAAGAGGTGATCCTCCCCTGGAGGTCTTCGCCCATGACTTAAACTCGGGAGGAAAAGTTATGCCAGCTTCACAGTGTAATGTGCAACATTTATTTGGCAAGTATAATTTATGACTTAGATCAGTAGTTTTAAGTTGAAAACCTGAGGAAATGGAAAGCAAAACATCTTTTATGAAGTTTTACTCATTTCTCAATTACTCACAGGCCCAATATAATGCCTAATGCCAAATTCCTACCAGTATCTGTTTAACTGAAGGGTGACAACGATTCAAGGCTTTCCCATTGCCCTCAGGGAAAGTGTGCATCTTCACATTTGCTTACAAGGCCCTACACGACTTGGTTTCCACTCCCTTTTCTCTTTGTTCCATCCCACAGCCATATTGAATTCATCTCAATATAGACAATGTCACATTCTTATGTACCGTGGGCACTTAAGATTTGCTATTTGCTCTGCCAGGAAGTTTTATTTCTGGAGCCTTCCTCAATCTCTCAGTAGTATCTCCCCTGTCCTGCCCTGTCTCAAACATGTATCTTCCTGAATAGACATGTGCTCTTGTTCTGACCAACTTTCCCTCATTGTTTAGCATCTCAGTTAAAGACCACGTTTTCAGAGAAGATGGACCACTCAGCCAAGAAAGATCCTTTATTTTATGCTCCCATAATGCTTAGCATTGTTACTTCTCTTTCATAACATAAATGCATATTTTAAATTGGTTTTTTCACTGTAATCTCTCCAGATTGTTTCATAAGGGCATGGCCACATTTACCTTTAAAGCTACTGTAGTCTGCAATACCCAGAATTATACTACCTGATAGTAACTTAAATTTTTGTTGGCAAACAAAGGAAGCATCGCATGGAGGGGACGGGGGAGGGAGGGAGGGAAGAAGGGAGGAAGGAAAAGAGTGGGTGTGGTAAAGAGAAAGAAAGAGGGAGAGAGGAGGAAGAGAGAAAGTGGAAGGATAAAGGGAGACATAACTTTGCTTTCAAGGAAAATAATCTATCTATTCACATCTACTTAAAAAAGTTTGTGCCTTCACAAAATAACATATGTTGTTAAGCATGTAGATCATCAGTCAGACTATGTGGTTTGAAAGTTAGCTAGGTTATTTTAGCGATGGGCAAGTCATCCTCACCATTGTAGGTTTCATTTTCTTTATCAGTAAAGTGAGGAGAATAATAGCACTTACCTCCAAGTTTTTGGTGAGAATTCAGTGTGAAAATATAAGCGCTTCCTCAGTACCTGGTACCTAGGACACTCTCAGAAATATCAAGTCTTATGATTACTCATTTACCTGAGGATCAAAAAGAAAATAAGGACGTCCATTCTTCAACTGAAGTGCAAAATACTCTTCCTGATTGCCAGGTGATGCAGCAAAGACAATCAAACCTTCAGGCACCCTTGTTCGAAAGCTGGCCTTAATGCCTGGAGACAAGTGCAATCAGCAAATCAGTGCTGGGGTTTTGTTGATTCTTTCTGATAAATGTACATTTACTTTCATTATTATTTATGATGTCGTGAGTACAGTCAGGGAATTATACACAGCAATGGACAGGTCCTAGCCATTTGGTTTTAAATACATTCTATTATGAATGCCAACTTGTTCTTGGAGACTCAAGCCTGCACTCCCACTAATCAATATATAATGTGCTTTAAATTTATGCAAAACTCATCAACATATAAAGACATGTTGTCAACCCAAAATTGGATACTCAGAGTATCAATGTGAAAATATTATCAGAGCCATAAAAATAAATGGGTTTTTGACATGAATGAAAGGACCATAGGACGCCTTGTTAAAAATACTTATGAAGTTTAAAGAACCAATCTAGTAATAGAAGCTAAGAACTGGAAAGACCTGTTATGAAGGAGCCCAGAGAGCTAATTTTCTGAAATAGGATTCTGTAACCAAATGGTCTGCAGCCTTTAAAATTTCAGGGTCCCCTTCACCCTTCAGATCACCTACAAGCCCTGCCCTTGACACACAACGCTCTTGTCTCAGGAATTTTCCCAGCTCAGGAAGCAGGGGAAGCTTGTGATGGTCTTATAAGCTGTCCTTCCACTACCCTACATGGTCCCAACTCCATTCAAACTGGAATCCCACTCACTTACAGCTCTCTTCTTATGTGTAAAATACTTTGCTTCATGTATTGACTGAACTGACAAAGAAGCTTAAGAGATATAGTCTTTGTTCTCAAAGAGATTCCAGTTTAGTTGGAAATTTAAAAAAGCATGTGTCTTAACAGACAAATCGTAAGATGAGAATCAAGTAAGAGGTCAAGAACTTACACAGGAATCAACTACCAGCTCAAGATCACAATATTAAATAATTAGTGAGTACTGACTTGAGTAGTAATACTATCAACCATAACTACGGAAGTTTGAAGGAGAGATGATCCCTTCAGGTTGGGCTCGTAACCAAGGTCTTACATAGGTGGGGATTTAATTTGGATTCAACAGACTACAACTACAGTAGGAACCATGTCTGACTCATCTTTCTACCACATTCATCCCATGGTGTCTATTATTAAATATTTTGAGAGTCTAGAGGAGGAGAAGTGAGGGGAAGGTGTGCATCAGAGGTAAGGGAGGAGTTTTAACATAAGTGTGGAGGTAGGAAAGCAGAAGTCATTTTGTGAGTGTCAAATTATCATTTTTTTAGCTACACATCAATGGGACATTCACATTTGTTGAGTACTCTGTGACACAGTAAAAGAGAAAATAAAAAACTAACAAGCTAGTGCTTGGCATTAAGTTCTACCTGAGAAAACAGACAAAACAAAATCCTGTAGTGAGGTGTGATAAGTGATACAGAGATATTTATAAGATACAATATGATTCAAAGTATTGCACTTATATACCCAAGGATCCTGAAGAAATTGGCTGTCATTCTTACTTTTGTAAACCAGGCAGCACCAGATATTAGAAACCCTAAAGGAGACCCTTACCAAATTAACCATGGAGACTGGCGGAAATTGGGTAAACTCTCCTTCCCTATGCCCTTTACAGGGTAAGAAATTCCCCTTACACCAAGGAGGGCTATGCCAGGCTTTAGCGGTACAATGGTAACTCAGCTGACCCAGGATTGGGTCATTTGCAAGACAGAGGGCGGAATGTAAGGACACAGGTTTGAGACAAGAGACGGCACACATTGCCCAAGGCAAGAGGGACCACCCTTGTAATACCCTTAACATTCCTAAGGGCAAGCCAAGAAATAGAAGCTATAGGTAATCAGTTATTGCTTAAGGCTAGTTACACCCTATGTGAGGGTCCTGGGTTCTGGGTCTACTCTGTGATTGGTTAACACTCTAAATGTTGTAATTGGATAAACCTGCTGTCAATAATATTGTGTAATAATAATTGGACCACTGTAAAAAAAAATTAAAAGAAAAGGATATATCTCCCCCACTTAAAAAATAAACGGATTGAGGAAGGCGTTACAGAAAATATGATGCTTGAACTTGTTTTTAGAAAGTAGAAAGGACTTTGGGGGAGATTATACAAAGGACTAGAGGTATGGAAAGTATTAAAGAATGTTGGATGTGAGGGAGGGAGTTAAGAGATAAATCTGGAAAGACGGACAAGACTACATCTTGGCCCCATCTGCCAGAGATTCTCTAGCTTGAGAAGTTTGAGTAGAGGACAAAGATGAAATGGTGGATTGTTGATAAGTATCTTTATTTTTTAACACCAGCAAAAGCAAGCCTGGTATACGGGCTTCAGACTTTCCCAAGAGGCAACACAAATCTTTCCTGGCCTTCTTAGCTTCTGTATCTTCAGCTTCTAGGTTTTGTGTGTGTGTGTGTGTGTGTGTGTGTGTGTGTGTGTGCCCTTTTAAACATACTTTTCCTACCCATTTTGATATTCCATTGCCTCACATTCTGATTCTCTTCCTCCTGACTGCTAGAACATTATTATGCCCTTGTTGTTAGACTTACACTTGGTCACTCTCAGTGTCTGACTCCACAGAATAAGATCGTTGGTCCCAACAAATCACTCTACAGTGTTCAAAATCATTTGAACCCCTGCTACTAGCTCATCTCCCCTACTTAATTTACTTTGCTAAATTCCAGATTGCAATTTACCCTATAGACCAAAGGAAGCCATTAAACCTTAGGTGCAAGAAGGGAATAGGGTTCTCAAAGTCAGGATTAAGGCAACCAAACTAATCGGGGGGGTTTATGAAAGATACAGATAATTTAGCCACAGAGGAACCAGTTAGGATATCACTGTGCTTTGGGGGAATAAGATGATAAAATTTTTAATTAAGAACTGACAAGTAACTAAATGGATTGAAAGAAAAGACTGTATATTTTAGAAGAAACTCATTAAGACATGTTGATATGAGGTGATGATGTGGTCAATCCTTTTCACCAATTACTGGAGGGAAAAAGCATCATTATTAACAGAAATAGAAAGGTCAGGTAAAGAGGAAAATATGCAGTTGAGGATATAAGTTCAGTTTGGGATACAATGTGCTTATATCAGTGATGTAAAAACCTATCCATCATTTGGAAACAAGAAACTAAATCTCAGAAGAAAAGATGGGGCTAGAAACATAGATTGGCAAATACTTGTCAAGAATCCAGGTCTCCTGGAGGCAAAATGTAGAGAAAAAAAAAGAACCTTTAGGAAAAATGCCCCACATGTAGAAAAGAAAAAAAAGAAATGAAATGAAACAAAAAGAAAAGAAACAATAACTAAGTTAGAACAATGATGATAATACCGTAAAACGGAAGCCTAGATAAGAGAATGTTAAGAACGCAAAGTTAGTGAATCATGTGACACTTCCTGTAAGTCCAGAAAAATTACCCCTGAAGAAAAGATTACAAAGATGATACTAATCATCAGACATAATCATGTTCAGCAGAATGCAATGGTCCAGAGCCCAAACTACTGAGTGATAAGAATTGAGAGGAAGGATGTATAGGGAGTGTATATACAGCACTCATCACAAAAATCTGATAAAAAAAGAAATAGGAGGCAAAGATATAAATTATTTGGGTACACCAATTAAGTTAAAGAAGGAGACGCCTGCCAGCAAAAGCATAAACTTGGCCAAAGTGTGGTCTACATTGTGACTAGAGAACAGCTCTATTTCTACCAATTCGTCTCCTCCTGTTAAGGTTCTCTCCTTCGGGTCTAGAGTAGCTCTCTCCGTCAGACATCTTACCTTTCTGTTATTGTTTTGAAATTTTTATATATGGCTCAAATACTGTAATTAAAACTATTGCTTTAAAATTAATCACCTGGCTGCATCCAAGTGGCTCAGTAGGTTAAGTGTCAGACTCTTTTGATCTCTACTCAGGTCATGATCTCATGATTCCTGAGATTCAGACCTGTGTGGGGCCCTGCACTGACATCATAGAACCTGCTTGGCATTTGCTCTCTCCCTCTCTCTACTCTGCCTCTCTCCCTCTCACGATCTCTCTCTCTCTCTCAAAAGAAATAAATAAACTTTAAAAAATTAATTAATTAATTAAAGAGCTTAAGGTGATTTCATACAAATAGCTACAATTCAGGACAAGAAGATAACAAAATTAGTGTACTGGTGGCATCTATGTGGCAATAGTCAGGAGAGCAGAAGCAAGGATTTGAATGAGGGAAGAAGTTAATAATGGCTCAATCTGGAAATACAATTACTTGTTCCTAACTGATAGGACATTTGTTGAATGAAATGGAATCATAGTAAGAATGACAGGAATGTTTAGCCAAGTAATACCTGGGAATAAATCAACTAATATTTTATGCTAATCATGGGATATGTAAGTGCATGTAATTTTCTGAAACAGCATTTGATTTACAGATTTTACACTCATCTAACAAAGAAATTCACTTTTAGCCCAACTACAATGTAATACTTTACACCAATGAAAGAAAATTTTCCTAGAAAGAAGAGAGGATTTATTATAATAAAGGGTAATTTGATCTGATGTTATATGGTCAACTTCCCCCTAGCTTTTTCAAATAACTCAGTCTTGTCAATTTTTTCCTTACATTAAAAAATAATGAATTTTTGTATGTATTCTATGAAAAAATGATAAATGCAGCCATCCACTGAAACTTCGTGTTCTTGATTGTATTGCCATAAATAGAGAAATCCTATCCTTGTGTCCAAAGCCTTAAATCCTGTAATTAATTTTTTAATAAACTAAATTCACATGTAAGTGTATTTGCATGTAAATATACAATCTTTTGAATAATTTATAAAATATTTCAAAGAAAATGTCATTGAGTTTGCCATGAGTCATAATGGTTAGATGCTTAATTGTTCAAAGTCATCACACTACCATTTCCTGTACAAAGATTATATATTTGTGTAACCCCATCCATTGATTTTAGTCTCAGCCATGTGCCTTGTGTTGGGGAAAGGAATGGAAACAGACATGTGGCACCCTGAGAGAGCAGAAGTTTTGTTTTGTTGTAATTTTTTTTAATGTTTGTTTATTCTTGAGAAAGAGATACAAAGCGTCAACAGAGGAGGGACAGAGAAAGGGAGACACACAATCCAAAGCAGGCTCCACACTCTGAGCTGTCAGCACAGAGCCGGACACGGGGCTTGAACTCATGAGCAGTGGGATTATGACCTAAGCCAAAGTCGGATGCTTAACCAAGTAAGCCACCCAGGTGCCCCAAGAACAGAAGTTTTAAATATGGTTAAGTGATTGAATTTGACTCTTCTTCCCCTATGCCCCATGAATGTGCTTTCATCAGTCCTAAGAACAAGAAGACATTGGGCCAGAGCCAAGTAGTACCAAAGGAATTTTCACTTTAAAGGTTCGTGTTAAGGAGCAATGCTGACTCAAATGAAAAGAAGAGTAAAAAACACACATTTCTCCCTTGCCTAATATTTAGATTTTGATTTAAAAAAAGAGAGAGGATATATTCTAAAGTTCAATATTTTTTGTTTTAAGTATTTGAGAAATAATACAGCATTCCTCTATCTAAATGTTCATTCACTCAAAAAATATTTAGGGAATGCATACTTTGTGCAGCTACTCCTCTAGGCTCTTGGGATACACAGATGTATAAAATACACATACATCCATGGCATAACATTTTAAAAATCTAAGAATCCAAGATCTAGATGGAAATATTTAACTTTTATGCAAATGTGTTTTTTAATTTGAAATATTTAATCATAAAAGCAATACGGTTACAGGGCCATGGAACAGGCAAAGAGTTCTTAAACAATAAGGTAAAACTATAGTAGAAAGGGAAAAGGTGATAAATCATCTTGTATTATAATTAAGAACTTCTAACAAAAGGCAAGAATAGGAAAGTGAAAAGGCAACTAACATAGTAGGAGAAGATATTTGCAATACATACTTCTGATAACAGATACATATCCAGAATACATCCTACAAATGAACAAGAAAAAGACAAATGACTTATTAGAAAATTGGGGGCAAATGGATTTTCAGGAAAGAAGATATCCAAGGGACCAAGCAACAAAGAAAGGATGCTCAGGATCATTAGTCATCAGAGAAACACCAAACAAAATGTAATACCACTAAACATCCACCAGAATGGCGGAAATGAAATAGAAAGTACAGGGGCACTTGGGTAGTTCAGTAGGTTGAGTGTCGGACTGTGACTCAGGTCATGATCTCATAGTTCATGAGTTTAAGCCCCACATTAGGCTTTGCACTAATAGCATGGAACCTACTTTGGATTCTCTGTCTCCCTCTCTCTCTGTTCCTCCCCTGCTAGCATGCTCCTTCTCTCTCTAAAATAAATGTTAAAAAAAAAAAAAAAGAAAATAGAGAGTGTAGGCAAATAGGTAGAGCAACTGGAATGCTCACAAATTGCCAGTGGGAGTTTGTGTTACAACCACTTTGAAAAACTGTTTGGCACCATTTATACATTATCCATATGTCTTCTAAATATATGCATACCTTGTGATCTGGCTATTCCACTCCAAGGTATATTACCCCCAAAATATATAGGTTCAGAAAGATATACAAGTACTTTTATAATGACACTATAATGAAACACTTTTCATTATCCCATCAAACTGTATACAATATACAGTATACAAATGTATACAGATGCCAGTCAACTCTAGAAAGGATTAAGAGATGGGGTACAACACAGCAATGAAAATGAACAAACCATAGTTACATGTCACTGCTTGCATAAATCTCACAAACATGACATTGTGGAAAAGATACTAGGTACAAAAGAATGCATACTGTAGAGCCTCAGCTCTATCAAGTTCAAAACCAGGTAAATTAAATCGTGATGTCAGAAGTCAGGATAATGGGAGCCCTGGTTGTGACACGGTTCAGGGCACAAGGCAGAGCTCTGGGGGCCTCCCAAGATGTTTTATTTAATAATCTGGATGCTGGATATGCAGGGCTGGTTAGTTTTTGAAATCCATCAACTTGTACACTTACGGTTTTTGCACTTACTAATGTATGTTAAACTTCAACACAGAAGTTTCCCAAAAATTAATAAATAGCAGAGTTATATAAAATTCAAACACTTGAGAATTATAGGAGCTAAAAGTGAAAGCTCTCTGTAGTCCTCCCTGCCATCATTAGAGAAACTACAGCCAATAATTTGGCAAATTTTTCCTCAGAATTTTTTGCACACACACATACATGTCACTGTTTATTTGCTTTCTACTTACTGAAATTGGAGTATTTCATACATTCTATTCTACATATTTCAAAAATAGTTTTTATATATTATATATATTGGAGGTGTACATGATAATATGATATATACATATTAAAATGATTACTGTAGTCAAGCTAATTAACATATCATATTCTCACATAGTAATCATTCTTGTATGTGTGATGAGTACATTTGCAATTACTCTCTTAGTACCTTTCCAGTGTTCAATACATTAAGTAGAGTCATTATACCTACATAGTAGATCTCTTATCGATCCTACATAAATCTAACCCTGTACCCTTTGACCAATATTTCCCCAGATTCTGGTAACTACCATCCTACTCTGCTTTTATTAGTTTGAGGGATTTATGATTG